>NC_069508.1:170817322-170934822 GCF_027579735.1 Bombina bombina
GTTGCCTAATAATTATGCACAGTAATAGTCACCTGCACACACAGATATCCCCCTAAAATAGCTATAACTAAAAACAAACTAAAAAATACTTCCAAAACTATTCCGCTTTGATATTAATGAGTTTTTTGGGTTCATTGAGAACATGGTTGTTGTTCAATAATAAATTTAATCCTTAAAAATACAACTTGCCTAATAATTCTGCACTCCCTGTATATATATATATATATATATATATATATACACATACATACATACATACATACTATATATATTTGTATATTCTGTAAAAGAGGGATATACACTCATAACTCAATAGTCATCTGCCAGGGTGTAAAGAAAAATATCTTAATCCCTATGTCAAAAAATCCACACTCAGTGGACTTATATCCATAATGAAAATGTATTGAAGTGGGGTGTGATTTGAATTGTTAGTAATTGCACTTTGTTTTGTTGGACTGAAGAAGGAGCATTTTTGCTCCGAAATGTCACCTGAATACATTTTTCATTACTATTATAAGTCCAGTGAGTGCAGATTCTTCTACATATATACATACATTCGGTATATATATATATATGGCTGATGACGGGGACTTGTTCCTTGAAAACGTTACATTAAAAAAGAGACTTTTTTGTTCTCAACTTCACAAAAGACCTGAGAGTGCAGTTTCTTTATTGAAGATATTTGTGACATTTCTGCACCCAGGCAGACGACCCTAGGAGGGTATATCCTGTGCAAGGGACGGTATTATATATATATATATATATATATATATATATATATATATATATATAGTAAATAAATGCTAGATATAATGATGTATTTAATAAAATATTATTCAAATTTAAATATTGAAATAAAATCAGTTTTTTTTTAGTATCCATAAAGCAATGCGTTCAGCAGTTTTGTAACCTAGATTCCATTCTTTTCAGAAGCCAATCAGGAACACTTACTGATGGGTCACTAGAGTGTGTGACCAAAGACTGCGTGAAATATATCAGTGTTATGTCTGGAGTCTAAACTCTTACTTAGAATAGAATAGCAAAAACCCACACTTTTTCTGCAGAAAAACAGTTCATAACAAATAATACAAATGTTGTAATGAAACATTTTTAATACAAACTCACAATGTTTAATGTCTCTTTAAACAGTTTAAAAAAATAAATAAAACTAAGCTTTTATAGAAGTATTGTTAGAACCTAGTACCGGTGATACACAAATACTCAATAAGGATTGGGAAATGGATAATCATTACTAATACCCTGGTTAATTATTCCATATACTGTAGGTATTAACTTAAGCCCTTTCACTGGACTAAGATATGGCAAAGCTTGCAAAATAATAAGACTACACACGTGTATAGGTTACCTGGTTGTTTCTCTATTGTAGATATTTCATCAACTTCTGATAGCTTCTCTACAGTCTTGTCATTTTCAGTAGTGGAATCATTTCTGTTCCACCACGTCATACGCCTGAGCTGAGGAAATGGGTGGAAATAACAAAAGGAAAACCAATCATAAATATACAAACTTTATTAATATGTCTTTTGGACATGGGTAATCGAGCACCAGTCTATCTTGTTTATAATTCAACCACAGATCTAATTTCTGGATCATCACAAGAACTTACATTCTCTGTAGGAATGGGCGGAGTAAACAGGCTGATCACAATGCAGATGACAGTTGTCAGCCCAAAGAGGATCAGGGCAAAGTACAGATAGTGGACATCTTTTAGTATAGATGGTCGTGTGTCTTCCTCTCCACAGTTTGGGGCCTGATAAACGAAATCCATAATCATACGAACCAAACCAACCACCAGTCCAATGACCAGACCCCAAAATGCCCCCTGCAGAATGGAAACCCCAAGGTCAGTATGAGATCCAAGAGTACAAATATTTGTGTCTGTACAAGGTTACAACAAGTTTATTCTGATGTGTTTGAAGAGGAAAAAAAAATTGTCTGGTGTAGAAACGATCTTTCCTTGTAATGCATTAAAGTGCACAAATAGATTGCCAAAGGGACATAAAATCCAAAATGTTTCCTTCATGATTCAGAAAGAACATACATTTTCAAACATTTTTCCAAATTACTTCTATTATCTAATTTGCTTCATTCTCTTGGCATCCTTTGTTGAAATGCATACCTAAGTAGGCTCAGGAGCTAACTGCTGATTGGTGGCTGCACAAATATACCTCTCTCAGTAGTGCATTGCTGCTCCTTCACTGCTCCTTCAAGAAAGGATACCAAGAGAATGAAACAGAATTGATAATAGAAGTTAATGAAATAGTTGTTTAAAAATGTATGCTCTATCTGAATCATGAAAGAAAAGTTTTGGGTTTCTTGTCCCTTTAACTAATATAAAGCAATAGAAGTAAAAAATGACTTTCATGTTCCTTGTATTTATTTGTATGTTGTGAAACCAATTGAGGTCAGAACAATATTTTACCAATCAGAATAGAGGGGGATTCAATTCTGACAACGAGTCCTCCAATCTCTTTAAAAATCCAGCAAATAGGAGGTGATCATGACAAGGCAAAAGCTACCTTAAAGGGACAGTAAAGTCAAAATGTAACTTTTATGATTCAAATAGAGCACAGAATTTTAAACAACTTTCCATTTTACTTCTATTATCTAATATGATTGTTAACAACTGGACTTTAATTATATTGCTACAAGGACATAGCGTAATATATACAACAAAGTGGGCCCACGTTCGTTAAATTGTAAATGTTTAATTTTTAGTAGCCAGTAATAAATCATATGAGCAAATGAATCATTATTTTTTTGTATGTTATATACATGGTGACAATGTAAGGAATGTGATTGCATTAATATTTGATTGCATAGGAGTATAGAGATTTAAAGGGACAGTATACCCTTAAGGATACTACTAGTAGTTGGATATTTAACACTATACTCTGGTGTCGGACAAAGGGAACTACAGTGAGGACAAGTTCCCCACAACTCTCTTCCTAATATATATATATATATATATATATATATATATATATATATATATATATATATATATATATATATATATATATATATCATAATTTATACTTATCTGATAAATTATTTTTCTTTCCTGGCATAGAGAGTCCACGAATCCATTCAATTACTAGTGGGAATTCAACTCCTAGCCACCAGGCAAAGAACACCCCAACAAAGCTTCAAGTATCCTCTCACAATCCCCAGTCATTCAGCCGAGGAATTATGGAAAGAGGAGAAGACACAAAGGGTATAGTGGTGCCTGAGGTTTAGAAAATTACAAAAAGCTGCCTTAAAATAAGGGCGGGTTGTGGACTCTCCATGCCAGGAAAGAAAATAATTTATCAGGTAAGTATAAATTATGTTTTCTTTCCTATGGCATGGAGAGTCCATGAATCCATTCAATTACAAGTGGGAACCAATACCAAAGCTATAGTCCTCAGAATGGAAGGGAGGGATACACAAGACAGGCAAACCTAAACAGAAAGCACCACTGCTTGAAGAACTTTCCTGCCAAAAGAAACCTCAGCTGAGGCAAAAACTTTAAATTTGGAAAATTTGGATAAAGTATGCAATGATAACCAAGTGGCCGCCTTGCAAATCTGTTCCATAGAAGCATCATTTTTAAAGGCCCAAGAGGAAGCGACAGCCCTAGTAGAGTGAGCCGTAATTTTCTCTGGAGGCTTCTGTTCAGCTGTCTCATAAGCCAATCGAATAACACTTCTCAACTAGAAGGAGAAAGTAGAAGAAGTGACCTTCTGACCCCTCCGTTTACCAGAAAGACAACAAAAAGAGCAGAAGATTGACAAAAATCTTCTGTAACCTCTAAATAGAACTTCAAAGCATGCAGAACATCCAGATTGTGCAACAACTGCTCCTTCTTAGAGGAAGAATTAGGACAAAAAGAAGGAACAACAATTTCTTGGTTAATATTGCATTCCAAAACCACCTTAGGTAGGAATCCTAATTTAGTACGGAGAACCACCTTATCCACATAAAGAATAAGATAAGGAGAATCCCACTGTAGAGCCGAAATGTCCAAAACTCTACGAGCAGAGAAAATTGCCAGCAGAAACAAAAACCTTCCAGGACAATTACTTAATATCAACAGAATGCATAGGTTCAAATGGAGCCTGCTGCAGAACTTTAAGAACTAGATTAAGACTCCAAGGAGGAGTAATTGACCTAAACACAGGCCTGATTCTAACCAAAGCCTGGACAAAAGATTGAACATCTGGCAAAATTGCCAGATGCTTCTGCAGAAGAATCGACAGAGCCAAAATCTGACCCTTTAGGGTACTGACTGATAAACCCTTCTCCAGGCTCTCCTGAAGAAAGGACAGAATACGGGGAATTCTCACCTGACTCTAAGAAAAAAAAAACAGATCTTACGCCATACCTTATAATAAATTTTGTGAGTTACAGGCTTATGAGCCTGAATCAGTCTCAAAAACCTTCACAGAAAAACCTTGTCTGGACAAGACTAAGTGAACAATCTCCAAGCAGTTAGCTTCAGAGAGACTAAGTTTGGATGAAGAAATGGACCCTGAAGTAGAAGATCCTTCCTCAGAGGCAATTTCCACGGGGGAAATGACGACATCCTCACTTGGTCCGAAAACCAAGTTCTGCGAGGCAATGCTGGAGCTATTAGAATCACAGAAGCCTGCTCCTGTTTCATACGAGCTATCACCTAAGGAAGGGGGGCAACTGGGCGAAACAGATAAATTAGACCGAAATCCCATGGCACTGCCAGGGTGACTACCAGAGCTGCTTGATGATCTCTTGATCTTGCTCCGTATTTTGGAAGCTTGGCTTTTAGATGTAATGCCATCATATCCAACTCCGGAACTCCCCATTTGAGGGTTAACATGAGAAAACTTCTGGATGGAGAGCCCATTCCCCTCGATGAAACGTCTGCCTACTCAGATAATCAGCTTCCCAGTTGTCTACCCCTGGGATATGAATGGCAGAGAGATGACAATTGTGAGACTCTGCCCACTGAAGAATGTGAGTCACCTCTTTCATAGCTAACAAGCTCCGAGTTCCTCCTTGGTGGTTTAAGTGATGTTGTCCGATTTAAATCTGATAAACCAGATTAAACTCTGTTGAGGCCAAGCTGTTAGAGCATTGAGAATTGCTCTCAATTCTAGGATATTTATAGCGAGGGCAGACTCCTTCTGAGTCCAAAGTCCCTGAGCTCTTAGGGAAACCCAAACTGCTCCCCAGCCTAACAGGCTGGCATCCATGGTCACAATCTACCAAGAAACAAGTGCCCTGAGACAAGTGGTCCTGGAAGATCCACAAAGACAGAGTAATCCTTGTATGAGAGTCTATAACTATCCTCTGAGAGAGATCCAAGTGGTCTCTGTTCCATTGACTGAGCATACATAACTGTAGAGGTCTCAGATGGAAGCAAGCAAACAGAATAATGTCCATGGATGCCACCATGAGACCAATTACATCCATGCATACTGCCACTGATGGATGAACAGAGGACTGAAGAGAACGACAGGCCTCCAGAAGCTTAAATTTTCTGACCTTCCTCAAAAAAAATCTTCATAGATACTGAGTCTATGATTGTTCCCAGAAAACATACCCTGGTTCTTGGCACCAAGGAACTTTTCCTTAGATTCACCATCCACCCGTGAGAGCGGAGAATGACTAACAAAGAATCTGAATGGGATCTTGCTAACTGAAAAAATGTCTCCTGAACCAAGATATCATCCAGGTAAGGAGCCACCGCAATCCCTAGAGACCTGGCCACAGCCAGAAGAGCCCCTAGAACCTTTGTAAAGATTCAAGGAGCAGTGGTGAGGTCAAAAGGAAGGGTACAAATTGGAAATGTTGATCCAAAAAAGCAAACCTCAGGAACTTGAAATGTTCCCTATGGATAGGCACATGAAGATACGCATCCTTTAGGTCTATGGTGGTCATAAATTGACCCTCCTGAACCAGAGGGAGAATAGAATGAATAGTCTCCATTTAGAAGGACGGAACCTTGAGAAACTTGATGAGAGACTTGAGGTCTAGAAAGGGTCAAAAAGTTCCCTTCCCTTTTTGGAACCACAAAAAGATTTTAATGAAATCTCTGACCCTATTCTGCTAGAGGAACTGGGATAATTACTGCCAGAGAAGACAGATCCCTAATGCAGTTTAAGAAGGCCTCTCTTTACCTGGTTTACAGATAATCTTGATAATAGAAATCTGTCCCTGGGGGAGACAAGATTTGAATCCTATCCTGTATCCCTGGAGACTACATCCACTGCCCAATGATATGGAATGTTGTGAATCCAAGCCTGCTGAAAGAAGGAAAGCCTGCCCCCTACCTGATCCAGAACTGGACCGAGGGCAGCCCCTTAATGCTGACTTAGCTTCAGCGGAAGGCTTTCTGGTCTGCTTAACCTTATTCCAGGGCTGGCTAGCTCTCCAAGAAGTCTTGGCTTACTCAGATTAAGAAGAGGAAGATGTCTGTCCCTTAAAGTTACGAAAGGAACAAAAATGAGAAGTCTGACGACCCTTGGGACTGTTTCTCTTATCCTGTGGTGTAAAGACTCCTTTTCAACCGTGAAAATGATTTTTGCCAGAACAGGACGAATTAAAGTCTTATGAGAACGTGAAAAAATGGAGGAGCACAAAACCGGGTGGAATGCAAAATAAAACAGGTTTATTGAAACCAAGCGCCGTAGCGCGGCATGAGAGTAGACAAATTGACAAATAATCAATACATAAATAGGTGGAGGGGATAAGCACCCCGGGTTAAACACGGATTGCCAAAGTGCTGGGGCTGAAAAAGTCAGGTAAACGCGTTTCAGCGTGAAGCCTTACTCATTACCTAATCTAAAAATAGTACACTGTGCACTATAAAACCGTCAGCCCCATTCCTCATTGGTCAGAGGGTACACACCCTCCTCCTTAGCCTGACCAATGGAAATCTCAATGCAAAGCCAGCCCCTAACTGCCAGGTTGACGGAACAGCAATGGGATAAGTATGGTCATAGGAATAGCATTCTAAACTTCACTAGGTATACAGTGTGAATATAATGATTAGCTAGGTGCAGAAAATGTGTATGCATATATAAATACAGTATAGAAAATATATATACACAAATGAATACACGGATATTAAAGAATATAATATATAAAGGGGTGCACCGTACAAGTCAATTTAATAATAGTAGTAATAACCAATTCACCTCCGCTACCCTCAGGTTCTCACTTGCCAGCGAATACTCATAAGCACAGGTTCGTCTGTCTCCACTGGGCTAGACTGAGCTTGCAGGTATATATACCTAAATGGCAATATAATTATTTATTTAAATAGACCACCCTCGGGATAGCTGATGAATAAAGTAGCGATGAAGCTTACTACACTGAAACTAGATGTGGAGATTAAGTAGACTTCTATATGGGGCATACACTTCAGAGGGCAGCATAATATCAAGTATGAAAAGAGAGAAGGAGACAGTTAGCCCATCAATAACAGTTTAACAAGTCTTGATATAATATAAGCCATTCTAGAATACACCAGTGTAATCATGAAGCACTAGTGAAGGAGTCGGGTACTAGAAATGTGTCAACATCTCACAGACCATCACAGAATAGATACATGCATATAAACGTTAGTAAGTAGAAATATGCCTAGTAAAGGACAAGGTAAATCAGTACGAGTGTTGACAGGAGGAATTAAATAAAAGCATAACCAATTAGTTGAGAGAGTACATGGGAGGGGGGGGACCAGAGAGAGAGATTCAGAGGGGAGGAGTAGTAACCATAAACAGTCACCAAAAATTGATGAGGTCATATTCTGAATTGAGGCCCCCTGGAACTCTAGTTTTAAGCTTAAAGATCCAGAAGACCTCCCTCTCCCCCAGCTTACATTTTCTATCCTGTCCCCTCTTTAGTGGAGGTACCCGTTCAATGATGGTCCAAGTAAATGTTGACACATCCTTTGAGTGAAAACCTGAAAAGTGGTTTACAAGTGGGGTGGTTAGGACACCTACTCTAATGTCTGCAAGATGTTCCTTTATACGTGTTCTGGCCTCTCTCGTGGTGAGCCCTACGTACTGGACAGAGCATTCCCCACAGCTGATCACATAGATAATAAATGTGGACCTACAATTAAGACAACAATTTATCTTAATGTAATATAGTAGGTGAACACTTTGGGTTACTGGCTGCAGATGACAGTTTGCAGGGGGTGGTTAGAAGAGGGATTAGGTGCTCCTATAGAAAGAACAAATCTATAGGCAACTTAGTTGCTCCAACAAGGTTAAATAAGGCGGAAGGAGTAACATCATCATGGCTAAGTGTTAAAGGCACATACCATTGTCATCATCGGACGTGCGTGGCCTGCGAGAGATTAGTGACAGGGGATACATTTTATTCCCTTAACACTGGACAAGAGTTTAAGATAAATTGTTGTCTTAATTGTAGGTCCACATTTATTATCTATGTGATCAGCTGTGGGGAATGCTCTGTCCAGTACGTAGGGCTCACCACGAGAGAGGCCAGAACACGTATAAAGGAACATCTTGCAGACATTAGAGCAGGTGTCCTAACCACCCCACTTGTAAACCACTTTTCAGGTTTTCACTCAAAGGATGTGTCAACATTTACTTGGACCATCATTGAACGGGTACCTCCACTAAAGAGGGGACAGGATAGAAAACGTAAGCTGGGGGAGAGGGAGGTCTTCTGGATCTTTAAGCTTAAAACTAGAGTTCCAGGGGGCCTCAATTCAGAATATGACCTCATCAATTTTTGGTGACTGTTTATGGTTACTACTCCTCCCCTCTGAATCTCTCTCTCTGGTCCCCCCCCCCTCCCATGTACTCTCTCAACTAATTGGTTATGCTTTTATTTAATTCCTCCTGTCAACACTCGTACTGATTTACCTTGTCCTTTACTAGGCATATTTCTACTTACTAACGTTTATATGCATGTATCTATTCTGTGATGGTCTGTGAGATGTTGACACATTTCTAGTACCCGACTCCTTCACTAGTGCTTCATGATTACACTGGTGTATTCTAGAATGGCTTATATTATATCAAGACTTGTTAAACTGTTATTGATGGGCTAACTGTCTCCTTCTCTCTTTTCATACTTGATATTCTGCTGCCCTCTGAAGTGTATGCCCCATATAGAAGTCTACTTAATCTCCACATCTAGTTTCAGTGTAGTAAGCTTCATCGCTACTTTATTCATCAGCTATCCCGAGGGTGGTCTATTTAAATAAATAATTATATTGCCATTTAGGTATATATACCTGCAAGCTCAGTCTAGCCCAGTGGAGACAGACGAACCTGTGCTTATGAGTATTCGCTGGCAAGTGAGAACCTGAGGGTAGCGGAGGTGAATTGGTTATTACTACTATTATTAAATTGACTTGTACGGTGCACCCCTTTATATATTATATTCTTTAATATCCGTGTATTCATTTGTGTATATGTATTTTCTATACTGTATTTATATATGCATACACATTTTCTGCACCTAGCTAATCATTATATTCACACTGTATACCTAGTGAAGTTTAGAATGCTATTCCTATGACCATACTTATCCCATTGCTGTTCCGTCAACCTGGCAGTTAGGGGCTGGCTTTGCATTGAGATTTCCATTGGTCAGGCTAAGGAGGAGGGTGTGTACCCTCTGACCAATGAGGAATGGGGCTGACGGTTTTATAGTGCACAGTGTACTATTTTTAGATTAGGTAATGAGTAAGGCTTCACGCTGAAACACGTTTACCTGACTTTTTCAGCCCCAGCACTTTGGCAATCCGTGTTTAACCCGGGGTGCTTATCCCCTCCACCTATTTATGTATTGATTATTTGTCAATTTGTCTACTCTCATGCCGCGCTACGGCGCTTGGTTTCAATAAACCTGTTTTATTTTGCATTCCACCCGTTTTTGTGCTCCTCCATTTTTTCACGTTCTCATCATACACATGCTTTTGGCCAGGAAGTGAGCACTAACCTGGGGTGAAGACCGTAATTACACACACACTGCTTCGGCACTCAAAAAAGGAGGAGGCTTCAGGATTGATTGAACCGCCGTGGAGGGCGGACACAGGACTCAGCTGTGACATCGAACAGGACGTAACAAGCATCAAGCACGAAGGTAAAGGGACTTATATACAGTCTGCCTATTTGTATTGCTTTGTTTATATGATCCGGATAAGGACAGGTTTGATTTCTGTGGTTAATGTGTACTATATGCCGCTTTGAACTAATACCATATGAATTACGGCTATAGAAGCACTGTTGATCCTACGCTCCTCTCATCACCACCAGCGTTGCTGTGGGAAACGTGTGGTGGGTGTACTCCTGTTAGTGGACTCTCACCTGTGATTATATATTACTTATTCATATACACATCTATTGGAGCAGTGAAGATTGTTAAGTAATCATATTCATTATTTATATACATGTGAGGAGTCCCTGTCATTACACTTTCTATAATCCCATTTCTAGCTTTCTTGAATTAAAGTCTTACCCTTAAAAGGTAGAGACAGAAGCTTGGATTTGGAAGTCACATCCGCAGACCAAGACTTTAACTAAAATGACTCTGCGGGCTAGTATTGCTAAACTAGAATTCTTGGCTCCCAGCCTGACAACCTGCATACTGGCATCACAGATAAAAGTATTAGCCAATTTTAGAGCCTTGATCCTATCTTGGACCTCCTCATTAGTAGTCTCCTCTGAAATTAGAACAGACAATGAGTCACACCAATAAGAGGCTGCACCAGCAACTGTCGCAATACTGGAAACTGGTTGCCACTGCAAACCTTGATGAAGAAACATTTTTCTTAAATAACTTAAATAACTCCTTTTCCATAGGGTCTCTAAAAGAGGAACTATCCTCTTGGGTAAGGTAGATATAGCCCCCTCTACTCTAGGAACAGTGCGTCAACATATTTTGCACTGAATTAGCCACAGGAAACATCCTTAAAAACACAGGAGACTGGTTAAAAGAAACACCCGACTTCTCCCATTCCTGAGATATAATGTCAGACGTGATCTGGAACAGAAAAACCTCCACAGATTTAGGTTTGATATCAAAAACTCTATTCAGTTTATTACCCTTCTTAGGAGCCTCTGCAATTGATTTAGAGTCATCCAAAGTAGCTAACACCTCCTTCAAAAGTAAACGGAGATGCTCCAGTTTAAATCTAAAAATTAAACTCCTATGAATCTACTGTACTAGGAAACCTTATTAAGGCAAGAACAAAATTGCACAGGAGGAAAAACCTGGGCATCTGCACAATAAAGACATTTATCAAATGACAGAGAAAGCTTGGGATCAGCATCCATAGTAAAAATAAAATAGCCCTTTATTTTCCTTATACTCTAAATTCTATATCCCCTTAATGACCGCAGCACTTTTCCATTTTCTGTCCGTTTGGGACCAAGGCTATTTTTACATTTTTGCGGTGATTGTGTTTAGCTGTAATTTTCCTCTTACTCATTTACTGTACCCACACATATTATATACCGTTTTTCTCGCCATTAAATGGACTTTCAAAAGATACCATTATTTTCATCATATCTTATAATTTACTATAAAAAACATTATAAAATATGAGGAAAAAATGGAAAAAAACACACTTTTTCTAACTTTGACCCCCAAAATCTGTTACACATCTACAACCACTAAAAAACACCCATGCTAAATAGTTTCTAAATGTTGTCCTGAGTTTAGAAATACCCAATGTTTACATCTTCTTTGCTTTTTTTGCAAGTTATAGGGCCATAAATACAAGTAGCACTTTGCTATTTCCAAACCACTTTTTTTCAAAATTAGCGCTAGTTACATTGGGACACTAATATCTTTCAGGAATCCCTGAATATCCATTGACATGTATATATTTTTTTTTCAAAGACATCCCAAAGTATTGATCTAGGCCCATTTTGGTATATTTCATGCCACTATTTCACCGCCAAATGCGATCAAATAAAAAAAATTGTTCACTTTTTCACAAATTTTTTCACAAACTTTAGGTTTCTCACTGAAATTATTTACAAACAACTTATGCAATTATAGCATAAATGGTTGTAAATGCTTCTCTGGGATCCCCTTTGTTCAGAAATAGCAGACATATATGGCTTTGGCTTTGCTTTTTGGTAATTAGAAGGCTGCTAAATGCCACTGCGCACAATACGTGTATTATGCCCAGCAGTGAAGGGGTTAATTAGGGAGCATGTAGGGAGCTTCTAGGGTTAATTTTAGCTTTAGTGTAGTGTAGTAGACAACCCCAAGTATTGATCTAGGCCCATTTTGGTATATTTCATGCCACCATTTCACCTCCAAATGCGATCAAAGTAAAAAAAACGTTAATTTTTTCACAATTTTAGGTTTCTCACTGAAATTATTTACAAACAGCTTGTGCAATTATGGCACAAATGGTTGTAAATGCTTCTCTGGGATGCCCTTTGTTCAGAAATAGCAGACATATATGACTTTGGCGTTGCTTTTTGGTAATTAGAAAGTCGCTAAATGCTGCTGCGCATCACACGTGTATTATGGCTAGCAGTGAAGGGGTTAATTAGGTAGTTTGTAGGGAGCTTGCAGGGTTAATTTTAGCTTTAGTGTAGAGATCAGCCTCCCACCTGACACATCCCACCCCCTGATCCCTCCCAAACAGCTCCCTTCTCTCCCCCACCCCACAATTGTCCCCGCCATCTTAAGTACTGGCAGAAAGTCTGCCAGTACTAAAATAAAAGTTTTTTGTTTTTTTTTAAGAAAAAAAAAAAAGCATATTTACATATGCTGTGTTTAGGATCCCCCCTTAACCCCCAACCTCCCTGATCCCCCCCAAAACAGCTCTCTAAGCCTCCCTCTCAGCCTTATTGGGGGCCATCTTGGGTACTGGCAGCTGTCTGCCAGTACCCAGTTTGAACAATCAAATGTTTATTTTTTTTAATTTTTTAATTTTTTTTCTGTTGTGTTGTGTAGCTCAATCCCCCCCCCCCCCCCCCCCCCGCCGCCCACCACCTAGATCACACCTAAGGGTTTTTTTTTTAACATTAAATGTCCCACATTTTTTCTGTAGTGTAGCGTTCCCACCCGCTCCCTCCCCGTGCACGCGCCCGCCCCCTCGTGCACGTGCGCGCTCCCGCGCGCTCCCCCGGACTTACCCGCCCACGATCCCGCCCCCGCTCCACATGACCAGGGCCATCGATGGCCGCCACCCACCACCCACACCGGCTCCCACCCACCAACGATACCGGCCATCGATGTCCGGTGCAGAGAGGGCCACAGAGTGGCTCTCTCTGCATCGGATGGCCGTAAAAGGTTATTGCAGGATGCCTCCATATCGAGGCATCACTGCAATAACCGGAAAGCAGCTGGAAGCGAGCAGGATCGCTTCCAGCTGCTTTCCACACCGAGGACGTGCAGGGTACGTTCTCAGGCGTTAACTGCCTTTTTTCTGAGGACGTACCCTGCACGTCCTCGGTCGTTAAGGGGATATAGAAAATTAGAATAGAAAAAAAACTTTAGGCATAGCTATTAAATAATTATTAAAACTGGCACCTCTACACCCCAGCCACGCTGGAGAGACTCTCCAATGGGTAACTAGGAATCCAATCCACATCAGCAGATAAAACAATCTTGATCAAACTGCAAATCCTAGAAATCTGCAACCATCAGAGAGAAGCGACAGGCAGGAAAAACGATCTTATGGCAGAAAAAACGCTCTGACTCCTTGAAAATCCGGCTTCCAAACAGCCGGCTACAAATAAAACTGTTCAGCATTTAGGAAGTAACTGAGCGGTCAAATGATCACATTGCAGGGAAAGGTACCCATTAAAGGATTAACAACTTGATTTCATAACAATGTTATGCAGGCAAAGAATGACTGGGGATTATAGGTAGTGGGAGGCTACTTGAAGCTTTGCTGGGGTGTTTTTTGCCTCCACCTGGTGGCCAGGAGTTGAATTCCCACTAGTAATTGAATGGATTTGTGGACTCTCCATGCCATTGGAAAGAAATATATATATATATATATATATATATATATATATATATATATATATATATATATATATATAGTGAAAAACAGATTAACATGTATAGCATGACACTAAAAAATGTTTTCTGTTCTATCTAAAAGACAATGTTTTTAAATGTAATTTCATTATTTATTTATTTTAAAATGAATGTTCTTGTGCTGAATATAGCATAGAATTTTTTGTCAGCCAGTTAACAGTACAAATTCCTGTTAGATATGTCCCTTTAAATAGCTCTGTTGTAATCTGCATGGTGGATATTTGTACAGTTTATTGTCCCTTTAACATTATTAGTAACAGCATGAGCTATATGTAATCTTTCAAGGGTCAGTAAATGTAGTGTTTGTAAATCCAGGTGGTTTGGAAATATATCTGACACAGAGTCCATTTATACAGCAACTAACTACACACTTTATTTCCTGGTTCCTCACTCCAACAACACTGTCCCCGCCCCTGCTTCTTTGCAACAATTATATACATTTACAAGTCAGAGCACAAACTAGGAAGAAAGCATTATATATTATAATATCACAACAAACACCATATCTCTCCCTTACTTTAGATTAGAAACATAACCATTAAACTAAACATAAATATAACTATATATATATACTATGCTTAATATCTAGAAATAAGACCAACTATATTTCACATAAAAGAGTTGCATGATGACATAATACATTACATGAAAACACATTATTTTTCATAGTTTTTAAGGTATTCAGGAGGTCTTCTGTTTTCTCTGAGAGGGTATTTTCGATTAGTATCTAAGGACTGATCATATGCTATGTTTTCTTCCCCCTCACTGCTCTCTGATTTATCCATATTATCATCATGTTCTTGAAATAATTTGGGTATATCAGAATCATCATCTTCTGCATCAGATACTTCAGTGTCCTGTTCTTTGTGTAGTTTCTTGAAGAAAGAAGAGTTCCGAGTAATTGTATGTCCATTTCTTACTGCAGTGATCATTGATCCTTGAATTCTTGTAACTGTATATGGGATGACATCATATAAAGTATCCAACTTGTGTCGTCTATCTTGCCTACACAGGACTCTGTCTCCAACAGCAAAAGGAGCAGATTTGGTATGATAATATTTATCCGCATAAGCTTTCATCTTGGCTTTGGCATGACTGTCTTTTTGTATTAAGTCCTTGTTGAGTGTCTCTGTTAGCGAATCATTTATATCCGGAATTTTGATCCGAAGTTTGCGATTGAATAACAGCTCTGCAGGTGATCTGCCAGTAGTACAATGGGGAGTTGATCGATAGTCTCTCAGAAAAGAGTATACATTTTGTTTCCATGGTCTACCTTGCGCTGTAGTTGCCCTTAGAAATTTCCCCATAGAACACATGAATCTTTCAGCTTCTGCATTAGCTTGTGGCCACAAAGGGGTAATGCGCCTATGTTTAAATCCAAGATATGAAGCAAATTTATTAAACTGAGTACTGTTAAATGGGGGACCGTTATCTGTTTTAACAATTTTAGGAATTCCCAATAAAGAGAAAACTTTGTCTAAAACCGGAATAACAGTGACTGAAGATGTTGAGCTGATAACTTCTACTACCGGGTATCTTGAATATTCGTCTATAACCACCATCAAATAATCTCTAGTAGGTAATGGACCATAAAAATCTATACTCACATTACACCATGGTGCTTCAGGCAATGCAGACATTTTTAAAGGTTCTTTGTGAGCTCCTGGAGTTGTGGCTTGACACACAATACAATTTCTCACCAACTTTTCTGCTTGTTGATCTATTGATGGAAACCACACTTTTTCTCGCAATAAACTTTTCATTTTAACTATTCCTTGGTGACCTTCATGTGCTAAGGATAATACTTGCTGTTGCAAACATGTCGGAATGACTAGTCGATTACCTCGCAAGATAATACTGTTGTCATTATTCACTGAGAGTTCTTTGCTAAATCTTGCAAATGACTTCAACTCTTTTCCATGTATTTTGTCAGAATCAGCTGTGTACCATTTTCCATTCCGAACTAATACAGCGAGTTTTTGCAGTATAGGATCAGCTAATGTTGCTTGTTGTATTTCTTCTAAACTCAATGCTTTAGGTATAGCATGATTAGTAACAAAATTGATATATTCCTCTGCATCCATGGAACTTGGTGAACTTCTGAATGAATCTGTTGATATAGGATGTCGAGACATATAGTCTGCGGGGTTCTCTTTTCCAGATTTGTAAACCACAGTAAAATTATATGGTTGTAGTCTTAAACCCCATCTTTCTATTCTAGCGGGCGGTTTGGATTTTGGATTATTCCAGATCAACTGTAAAGGCTTATGATCTGTGATCAGTGTGAATGGACAACCATATAAATATAAATGAAAGTATTCACAACTCCAAACTATTGCCAGAGCTTCACGTTCTGTTTGAGAATAACGTTTTTCCACATCATTTAAAGAACGGCTACCATAAGCAATTAAATAATGCTTGCCTTTGTCTCTCTGTGCCAGAATAGCACCTAAACCAACAGGGCTAGCATCTACTAAAAGAATAGTTTGCCGTTGAGGGTTAAAATAGGACATTGTCTTGTCACTGGTCAAACTCTGTTTCAGTTGTTGAAAAGCTTGTTGTTCAGTTTCAGTCCAACGCCATGGCACACTTTTCTTTGTTAACTCTCTTAAAGGTGTGGCAATAGTAGAGAAATTAGGGATAAATCGAGAACAGTAGTTTACCATCCCTAGGAAACTTCTGACTTCACTGGCGTCTATTGGAGGATTTGCATTCTGAATTGCTTCCACTTTCTTTGGGTCTGCTGATATGCCTTCAGCTGAAAAAACAAATCCATAAAATTCTAGTTTAGTTTTGTTAAATTCACACTTACTACAATTTAAGGTAAGTCCTTTCTCATGAAGTCGTTCAAAAACTGCTGTGAGATTTTTATCATGGTCCTCTTGAGTAGCTCCAAACACAATGATATCATCGCTGAAGTTTTTAACTCCTGGAATTCCAGATAATGTTTGCTGTATTGCATTTTGAAATACTTCAGCAGCAGAAGAAACACCAAAACTTAGGCGCTTGTATCTCCACAATCCTGTGTGTGTTGAGAATGTAGTTATATATCTACTTGTTGGATCCAATTCCAGTTGATGATAGCCTGATTTTAAATCAAGTTTGGAGAAAACTTTTGCCTGGTTGAGATCATGAATTATATCATCTAATGTTGGAGTAACGTGGCGCTCCCTGATAATGGCAGTGTTGGCTTGCCTCATGTCTATGCAAATTCTTACACTATTTGGGTCTTTGGGTTTTGGCATTGATACTATTGGGGAGACCCATGGAGTTGGCCCCTGCACTCTTTCGATGATTCCTTGTGTTTCAAGGTTCCTGAGTTCAGCATCAACCTTGTGCCTTAGATGAAATGGAATTCTTCTATGTGGTTGTATTACAGGTTTTATATGTGGATTAATATGCAGCTGTACTTGAAAATCTTTCAATTTACCAATGCCATTAAACAAATGGGAATACTGCTGTACTAACCGATCTGCTACAGATCCTGTGTCCTTACTAGGTGAAATTGCATTCATAAGCTTTATAAGTCCCAAACTGGATGAAGTTTCAAAACTCAGAAGAGAAGAATTTTGACCCTTTACAACATAAAACATAGTTGCTGTTTTGTTGTGTTTAAATGCACATGTGGCTGTAAATTTACCAATGACATTAAGGGGTTTAGTTGATCCATATGCATATATATTTATTTTACTCTGTAATAACTGTGGTTGTGGTTTTAACATGTGAAATGTTTGTTCACCCACTAAATTGACAGCAGATCCTGAATCAATCAATGCAGTGATTTTAGTGTCATTAATGAGTACATCAACTTGTGGCTGAGTTAGGTTACACATGTTGTTTACTACAAATACATATTTGTCATCATTGTTTGAATATTGTCCTTTTTGATCAGGAGATCTGACTAGATTTACTTTCCACTGTTCTGATGTATGTGGCTCAGTATGTGATTGAGGTATTTGATACAGTTTTGTTCTACATTGCTTTGCAAAGTGATTAAATTTCCCACATGCCCTGCATTGCTTATTCCTTGCAGGACAAGTCCCATTATGTGGATAGAAACCCCCACAGTTCCTGCATAACACACACGAGGTCTCTTTCTTTCTTGTAGGCTGTACTGTTGAAATGTCTTTTTGAACTCTATTTGTAATAAACTGATCTTCAGTAGATCTATTTTCTATGCTTGCAGCTTGCCTGTCAGCAATTTCTAATGTTCTGCCATAATCAAGCAAATCTTTTAAAGATAGTTCAGATTGTCTCAGTGCATATTTCCTAAGTTTTGAAGAAGTGCAGCTTTGTATTATCTGTGCTTTAATCTCATTTTCAACATTAGAAAACTCACAATTCTTTGCTAGTAAACGTAACCTGGTTTGAAATGCATCTAAAGGTTCATCACCCTGTTGTGTTGACTGTCTGAATGTGTATATTTCATACTGAGTGTTCTTTTTAGGGAGAAAATATGTTGTCAGTTTATCTTTAACATCATTGTATGAGTCAGTGGTTGCAGACAAGGTATCATAAATGTCATACACTTTTTCTCCAGCTAAATGAAGCAGTAAAGCCTTTTTTCTGTTTGCATCAGTAACATCCAAAGCAATAAGATAATTTTCAAATCTCTGAATCCATTTTAGCCATCTTGGGCCTACTGAGCTTAGTTCTGCATCAGAATCAAACACAGGGAAGTTGTATTCATTACATGCAGCCATTCTTGTGTGTGTATTGCAGCAGGTTACTCACTGTTTGCTGAGACAAAGCAATAGGGTTCAAACATAATCCTCGTCGCCAAAATGTAGTGTTTGTAAATCCAGGTGGTTTGGAAATATATCTGACACAGAGTCCATTTATACAGCAACTAACTACACACTTTATTTCCTGGTTCCTCACTCCAACAACACTGTCCCCGCCCCTGCTTCTTTGCAACAATTATATACATTTACAAGTCAGAGCACAAACTAGGAAGAAAGCATTATATATTATAATATCACAACAAACACCATAGTAAACACCTTGTAATTATGAAACAGAATAACAGATCAGCCAGAGTCTAAATGTTTTAAAAACAAATTAACATCCTTTTTACTGTGATTGTTTGTCGATCAATAGCCAAACCCCGCCCACCATTTGCCATGTTTGAAAGAACCTCTTTGAAAGAGCTTTAGTTAGCTGACTATAAGGAATATCATTAAATTAGTATAAAGTACATTGTTTTGTAGTTATTATAAGCTAAAGATATACAGCTGAGTCAGCCTTGAAAATAATGAAATTATATTGGAAAGGTGTTCTCTTTTACACATATCTAAACATTTTATATAATTACAGTCCCTTTAATTGGCAGTCACAGAGATATTATTCACAGTAATGTATAGTGCTATAGACTCTTTTGTAAACATTATTATTTTTATCCTTTTTTTCCAACAGTCCATAATAAAATAAATACATAGAATTGACTTACTTGTTCATTGACTCGATTGACAAATATGGCCAGAAGAAATACGGCGGTTACCGGAGGGGAAAGGTAGCTGGTAACTGACTGCATGTAATCAAACAGCAGGCCGCTATTGGCTGCTTGTATGATGGGGATCCAGAGGATACTGATAACAACCAGTATAACAATGAAGACTCTAAAACAGAAGGCAATGATAGGTTACTGAGTTATCAGAACTATATATTACATCTGTCTGTCTATGTATTTATTTAAATAGAGATCTTCCAAACATGATAAGAAAGCTTTGAGCATAATGGTCCTTAAATGAAAAGAAATGTTTTTTTATAGGAGGCACAAAACAGGCACGTTTTGGAAGATATCTAACCCTGTGAATCCTCGTGTGCTTATATGGTAATATGATAGTGTTTTTGTGCAATGATTAGGGAAAGGAGTAGGGTAACACATGAGGTTAGAGTTTCATATTAGGTTTTGGATTAGGGGCTAATATCAGAGCTAAAGTAATGGGTTAGGGTTAAGGCTAGGGGTATTATATGGATTAGGGGATGGTCTCTGATATGGATAAGGGGTAGGGTTAGGATACAGATTAGGGTTAAGGCTAGGCATAGGCCAAGGATATGAATTAAGGTTAAGGTTAGGCCTAGGATATGGATTAGGGGCTAATATTAGGGCTATGGTAATGGTTTAGGATTAAAGATAAGGGTAGGGCTAGGACATGGATTAGGGTTATGGCTATGAGTAGGGCTAGGATATGGATTAGGGTTAAGGCTAAGGGTAGGGCTAGGATATGGATTAGGGTTATGGCTATGGGTATGGCTAGGATATGGATTAGGGTTATGGCTATGGGTAGGGCTAGGATGTGGATTAGGGTTATGGCTATGGGTATGACTAGGATATGGATTAGGGTTATGGCTATGGGTAGGACTAGGATATGGATTAGGGTTAAGTCTAAGGGTAGGGCTAGGATATGGATTAGGGTTATGACTATGGGTAGGATATGAATTAGGATTAGGGGCTAATATCAGGGCAAAGGTAATGGTTTTAAAGCTCATATATGGATTAGGGTAAAGGCTAGGGCTAGGATATAGATTATGTTTAGGGCTAAATCTAGGGGTAGGGCTAGGATATGGATTAGGGTTAGTGCCAATGTTAGGGCTTGGGTTAAGAATAGGGGTATATCTACAGTTCAAATTAAGTCAAGGGTAAAGGTTAGGGTTGAGTTTTGTGGTAAAACCACGTCTGAGACTAAAGCTAAAATTAGAATTAGGAGAAGGGTAAAGGTTAGGATCTCAACTAGCGATATGGAAAGTACTTGGATCAAAGCTATGGAGGTGCTAAGGATATATTTAGGGTTAGGGCTTTGACCAAGACTAGGGTTATGTTTAGGGCTTTGATCAAGACTAGGAATAGGCTACAGATTAGGCTAAATTTATGTTTAGAGTTAGGGCATGGATAAGGACAAGATTAACTTAGGGTTAGGGCTTTGTCTAAAACAAGGGTTAGGCTTAGTACTAGTGCAGGGCTAAATTCTATGCTAATGATAAGGCTAAGGTTAAGACCTATTTTAATCTTTAGTTCTTAGACTCTATAAATTAAATATGCTTTAGAATTACTGATGTAATGTAAACAGCTATGTTTACACTAAATTATATTTATGCAATAAGTCAGAAGGCTACACAGTCGGAAGGCTACGCACTGTACTCTACCTCCCCACAATCATCAGCTCCTTCTCCGTTGCATTCCTGCGTATTCGCAGCCACACATCAAGCGTAAAGATGGTACTGGCACTATTGAAGATAGATGTGAGGGAACTCATAAGAGCCGCCATAATTACAGCTATCATTAAGCCTTTCAAACCTAAAATACAATGAAGATTGTTACAACAGGTTTCTGCAATGTTGTATTTAATATCGTTATTACAAATTAATAATCTCTCATTGTATAATGATCTTCTATGGGTTCTTGAAAAAAGAAAAAAAAAAACATACAATATATCAGCACTAAAATTTGATAAAAAAAATAAGTTACTAAATTAATAATATTTCCATAAACAAAATATAAAAAGTGTCACTGCAAGTGTCACCCCTGGATGTAATTCAATCAGAGTAGTGTAGTCACAATCCAGAATGATTCAATTGGAGTAAGGTAGTCTAATGTAGGGTGAATTAATACCGTTATCCAATTAGTCCAGATTATAGGAAGTACTCCTTTATAGGAATCTGTGCCGCTTGGTTAAATGTACCTTCCTGGGTTGTCTCACAAGGGTAGAAATCTAAGAAAGCAAATATAAACCAGCACATCCAGATTCAAGTGAAATGTTATTAACACATGAGATAGCTATTATACTCACATGCTAAAAATAGATATGTATTATAGAACAAACATCACATCTCCTTGGGCTGTGTTTCATTCACACACAAGGACATACAATCGTTCCATGGTGCAGACTCTATGCCGCTCTCGTGTTAATACTATTTCACAAGAATCTGGATGCGCTAGTTTATCTTTGCTTTTTCTGTGGGTTCTTGGCCTCTCATTGTGAGAAATATTTGAGATAGAATTGTTGAGGGTTGGAGGCTCTGGGGTCATGTCATAATTAGGGATGGGCGAATGTGTTTATATTCGAATTTGAATGTTAGAACAAATGTTATTGTAGAAATTCAATTTACATAATAGAATGTTGATAAGAACGAATATTCTTAAAAATTTGATTTTCGAATGTTATTTACAGTTTTCGAATGTCACATTCGAATTCGAATGTCACATTCGAATTCGAATGTCACTTTCAAATTCGAATATTACATTTATAAAACACAATTGTAGACTAGAAACACTATTTCGAATTCGAATGTCACATTCGAATCGAATATCACATTCCAATTTGAATATTACATTTAAAAAACACAGTATTAGACTAGAAATACTATTTCGAATTTAAATGTGACATTCAAATTTAAATATTACATTTCAAAATTGAATGAATAGATCGCTAAACATTCTATTATTCGAACGAATATTTTCAAATTTTATTGAAAAATTTGAAAACGAAAATTCGAAAATAAAGTGTTAGAATGTTATATAAACATTCGAAATTCGATTCAAATGAACGAATGTATCAAAATTCGTTTTAAATTTTGAATTTTTAGAAACATTCGCCCATCCCTAGTCATAATGTGCATCTAAATTTGTCCACATATTTATTATAAAATAATCATCGCAGGTAGGTAGCCATCATTGTGCGTGCACAGTCATCATCAGGTCTGTTAAATATTTTTTTAAAGAAACCAAGAAGAGGCAAGTTTTTGGGGCAATTTGCATTCACTGTCAATAGACAATTTGCATTCCCCACCTCTGAAATTGTGCACTCCCTAGTAGGATACACGAAAGGTTTGTATCTTGCTATTAGAGTTAGAAGAGAATCAGCATGCGGCAGTAGTTTAGCGCCAGTCGCTGAGTAGTGTTCGCTTATTTAGACCATGGAATACTTACTATGGGCCAGATTACTAGTGGAGCACAAAATTTTGCTTACATAATGCCAAAGCAAGGTTGTGTTCGCATTGCACCTCACTTATTGTACCAGTGCACAATTGGTATTTCATGGAAGCTTTGTGCTCATGAGAGCTTGCGGTATCATTAACCAGCCACTTGTAATGGCTGGTAATTTATTGTGCACCTGTAAACGGGTAAATTTGCCCAATACACAATAAATTAGAGCTCCACTTGTAATCTACCCCGATGTATGACATCAACAGCTCCCTTAATGAATGATAGATTATTGAGGCTTAAGAAAACATTTAAAAAACACAACAGATGCTATATATATTTCTGTGTAATACAAGACAGAATGTGACATGGGTAAGATCATCTGGTTTTTAAATTAAAGGGACAGTCTAGGCCAAAATAAACTTTCATGATTCAGATAGAGCATGTAATTTTAAACAATTTTCCAATTTACTTTTATCACCAATTTTGCTTTGTTCTCTTGGTATTCTTAGTTGAAAGCTTAACCTAGGGGGTTCATATGCTAATTTCTTAGACCTTGAAGCCCACCTCTTTCAGATTGCATTTTAACAGTTTTTCACCACTAGAGGGTGTTAGTTCACGTATTTCATATAGATAACACTGTGCTCGTGCACGAGAAGTTATCTGGGAGCAGGCACTGATTGGCTAGACTGCAAGTCTGTCAAAAGAACTGAAAAAAGGGGCAGTTTGCAGAGGCTTAGATACAAGATAATCACAGAGGTTAAAAGTATATTATTATAACTGTGTTAGTTATGCAAAACTAGGGAATGGGTAATAAAGGGATTATCTATCTTTTAAAACAATAAAAATTCTGGTGTAGACTGTCCCTTTAATGGGCTTTCTGATAAAATAAAATAAGATGAGACTATTCTAGAAAGAAATTCAACAGATTTTTAATTTGATAAATCTGGGCCACTTTAAGTATAAATCTGCATTCTCAGCTTGTATTCAGAGTTAAATACTTTACAGAACTGATTTAAATTTCTCAAGAAGATATAAAAAATACTTGTGATATTAAAGGACCACTCAATGCAGTAGAATAACATAATTAACAAGAGCATAAAAAAAAGGCAATGCAATAACATACTTTTTCTCCCATTTGCTGGCCCCCTGTATCATGTAACAGTCATCAGCCAATCACAGACTAATATATGTATACCCTATTGAGCTTGTGCACATACTCAATAGGAATTTTAAATTGCTTTCCATTTTTCTTTTCTAACTACTTTTTCCCCAGCTACCGGGCCCCTGCAGAAGCTCAGCTGGGTGTTTGCCTTACTTAGTCCCCAGCTACCTGGCCCCTGCAGAAGCTCAGCTGGGTGTTTGCCTTACTTAGTCCCCAGCTACCTGGCCCCTGCAGAAGCTCAGCTGGGTGTTTGCCTTACTTAGTCCCCAGTTACCTGGCCCCTGCAGAAGCTCAGCTTGGTGTTTGCCTTACTTAGTCCCCAGTTACCTGGCCCCTGCAGAAGCTCAGCTGGGTGTTTGCCTTACTTAGTCCCCAGTTACCTGGCCCCTGCAGAAGCTCAGCTGGGTGTTTGCCTTACTTAGTCCCCAGTTACCTGGCCCCTGCAGAAGCTCAGCTTGGTGTTTGCCTTACTTAGTCCCCAGCTACCTGGCCCCTGCAGAAGCTCAGCTGGGTGTTTGCCTTACTTAGTCCCCAGTTACCTGGCCCCTGCAGAAGCTCAGCTTGGTGTTTGCCTTACTTAGTCCCCAGTTACCTGGCCCCTGCAGAAGCTCAGCTGGGTGTTTGCCTTACTTAGTCCCCAGCTACCTGGACCCTGCAGAAGCTCAGCTGGGTGTTTGCCTTACTTAATCCCCAGCTACTGGGCCCCTGCAGAAGGTTAGCCGGGTGTTTGGCTTACTTAGTCCCCAGCTACCTGGCCCCTGCAGAAGCTCAGCTGGGAGTTTGCCTTACTTAGTCCCCAGCTACCGGGCCCCTGCAGAAGCTCAGCTGGGTGTTTGCCTTACTTAGTCCCCAGCTACCGGGCCCATGCAGAAGCTCAGCTGGGAGTTTGCCTTACTTAGTCCCCAGCTACCGGGACCCTGCAGAAGCTCAGCTGGGTGTTTGCCTTACTTAGTCCCCAGCTACCTGGCCCCTGCAGAAGCTCAGCTGGGTGTTTGCCTTACTTAGTCCCCAGCTACCTGGCCCCTGCAGAAGCTCAGCTGGGTGTTTGCCTTACTTAGTCCCCAGTTACCTGGCCCCTGCAGAAGCTCAGCTTGGTGTTTGCCTTACTTAGTCCCCAGCTACCTGGCCCCTGCAGAAGCTCAGCTGGGTGTTTGCCTTACTTAGTCCCCAGCTACCTGGCCCCTGCAGAAGCTCAGCTGGGTGTTTGCCTTACTTAGTCCCCAGCTACCTGGCCCCTGCAGAAGCTCAGCTGGGTGTTTGCCTTACTTAGTCCCCAGCTACTGGGCCCCTGCAGAAGGTTAGCCGGGTGTTTGCCTTACTTAGTCCCCAGCTACCTGGCCCCTGCAGAAGCTCAGCTGGGAGTTTGCCTTACTTAGTCCCCAGCTACCGGGCCCCTGCAGAAGCTCAGCTGGGTGTTTGCCTTACTTAGTCCCCAGCTACGGGCCCCTGCAGAAGCTCAGCTGGGAGTTTGCCTTACTTAGTCCCCAGCTACCGGGCCCCTGCAGAAGCTCAGCTGGGTGTTTGCCTTACTTAGTCCCCAGCTACCTGGCCCCTGCAGAAGCTCAGCTGGGTGTTTGGCTTACTTAGTCCCCAGCTACCTGGCCCCCGCAGAAATTCAGCTGGGTTTTTGCCTTACTTAGTCTCCAGCTACCTGGCCCCTGCAGAAGCTCAGCTGGGTGTTTGCCTTATTTAGTCCCCAGCTACCTGGCCCCTACAGAAGCTCAGCCAGGTGTTTGCCTTACATAGTCCCCAGCTACCTGGGTCCTGCAGAAGCTCAGCCAGGTGTTTGGCTTACTTAGTCCCAAGCTACCTGGCCCCCGCAGAAATTCAGCTGGGTATTTGCCTTACTTAGTCCCCAGCTACCGCGCAGAAGTTCAGCTGAGTGTTTGCCTTACTTAGTCCCCTGCTACCTGGCCCCTGCAGAAGCTCAGCTGAGTGTTTGCCTTACTTAGTCCCCTGCTACCTGGCCCCTGCAGAAGCTCAGCTGAGTGTTTGCCTTACTTAGTCCCCAGCTACCGGGCCCCTGCAGAAGCTCAGCTGGGTGTTTACCTTACATAGTCCCCAGCTACCGGGCCCCTGCAGAAGCTCAGCTGAGTGTTTGCCTTTCTTAGTCCCCAGCTACCTGGCCCCTGCAGAAGCTCAGCTGGGTGTTTGCCTTACTTAGTCCCCAGCTACTGGGCCCCTCCAGAAGCTCAGCCGAGTGTTTGCCTTACTTAGTCCCCAGCTACTGGGCCCCTGCAGAAGGTTAGCCGGGTGTTTGCCTTACTTAGTCCCCTGCTACCTGGCCCCTGCAGAAGCTCAGCTGGGTGTTTGCCTTACTTAGTCCCCAGCTACTGGGCCCCTGCAGAAGCTCAGCCGAGTGTTTGCCTTACTTAGTCCCCAGCTACTTGGCCCCTGCAGAAGGTTAGCCGGGTGTTTGCCTTACTTAGTCCCCAGCTACCTGGCCCCTGCAGAAGCTCAGCTGGGTATTGGCCTTACTTAGTCCCCAGCTACCTGGCCCCTGCAGAAGCTCAGCTGGGTGTTTGCCCTATTTAGCTACCATCATTCTCAAAATATATTAATATCTTACCAATGGGCATGAGTGTGATAACCAGCTTTGGATATGCTGTGTTGCTGCAGCTCACATCAATTCCACAATATTTTCGACACTCTGTGGGTTCTACACAGCCCACCTCATCTGAAGATAAAATGGTTAATTCACATTACAGTTCAGCATAAAACAGAAGAGAAAATAGATTGTTCTTACCACTCGTTCATTTTTATTTTTTTTGTTTGGCAAACAAAATGGTTAACACAGATTTATTTGCATCTCTACATATCTATATGTTCAGATGTAAAAGTGTTGAGCAATGCATTGATTATTAAACTTTTATAGTAATAAATGATAGATCGATAGATAGATAGATAGATAGATAGATAGATAGATAGATACCACAATGCACATAATACTGGAATTGATCAATATATTTGATTATTTAAATATTGTATTTGAATGTTAAAATTTATTCTTTAAAAACAGTTGAGTGGTGGAACAAATATGAATGGAAACTCAAAATAGGTGTTCACTGTCCATTATGTATTATTTATTTATAGTTACTTTATGAAAAATACATGAGGAACGTGAAACCATATTGAAAGTTAAGGTTTAAAGCTCAAAAACATTTAATGGTATTGAATATTGATAAACTGATGTATTGAACCATCTTTAAAAATGAAACATTTATTTATAAGGTTTGTACTTAAAGGGATACTAAACCCTGTATAGTGAGTGCTTATTGGTGGCTACATTTAGCCACCAGTCAGCAAGCGCTACCCAGGTAGTGAACCAAAAAAGGGCTGGCTCCTAAGCTTTACATTCCTGCTTTTCAAATAAAGCTAGCAAGAGAATGAAAAAAAATGATAATAGGAGTAAATTAGAAAGTGCCTAAAACTGCTGCTCTATCTGAATCATTGAAGACAATTTGGGTTTAGTGTCCCTTTAGATATCTCAGATACACAGTTTCAAGAACAAACTAATTTGGCAGCTTTGCTAATGGGACCCTGGCGAGGTGTCTAGACCAGTGATTCTCATGCAGGGGGTTGAGACACTTTGCGATATCAAATTTTTTTTTTTGATGAATTCTTCACGTGGTGAAAATATTGTATAACATTGCCAATGCAAACTTTTTGCTACTTTTACTTGTAATGAGTTACAATGTGCTATTCATGTAATATAATCCTTGGAGTGGGTCCCAAAACAAAGATAAATAGATATTAGAATGATGCCCCAAAGTAAAAAGGTTTGTGAACCAGTGACTTAGGTTATCTAACATAGAATCCACCGCCAGATGTTAATTAGCTTTATAAGATGCGTAAAATGCATGTGGCTTTAGGGCTCAATACAGTGACCCAAGTGATCACAATTACAGAGGTTTTGGAAGGTATGTTATTTGGATATTGGTTTCACATTAATGTAAATTAATTTTGTTACCTAAAATTTTATCTGGCCACAGCTGCAAAATGGCAGTTCACATTCTTGTAGCCCTAATGTCTCAGTCAGAGGTTTTAACTGCACCAGGATCCTGACTCCAATGACATTCTGGTGCGATAATGTTGTTATCCAAAATCTGCCAGCTTTGGAGTAATTAGGGTAGGGATAACACTATAGAAACCATAATGCTTTGCACATGTCTCCAGAGGGTTTATGTGATCTTCCATAAGCTATCATATTATTTTATTATAATAATATTGTCAGGGCAGTATTCCCAATATCAACAAGTACACGTCATTGTCATAGTAAAAGTTTCCTGTAAAATGTAATTTTGAATGGTAATCCTGATAAATACAATGGACATTATCCAGAAGGAATCAAGTTCTTAAAGGGACACTGAACCCAATTTTTTTCTTTCGTGATTCAGATAGTGCATGCAATTTTAAGCAACTTTCTAATTTACTCCTATTATAATTTTTTCTTCAAGGGACATAATACTCATATGCTAAATCACTTGAAACGGATGCAGTGTAACTGTAAAAAGCTGACAGGAAAATATCACCTGAGCATCTCTATGTAAAAAAGGAAGATATTTTACCTCACAATTTCCTCAGCTCAGCAGAGTAAGTTCTTTGTAAAAAGTTATACTCAGCTGCTCCCAGCTGCAGGTAAAAAAATTTAAAAAAATGAAGAAATGAACAGCAGCCAATCAGCATCAGCAGTGCTGAGGTCATGAACTCTTACTGTGATCTCATGAGATTTGACTTAACTCTCATGAGATTTCATAGTAAGCTTCCTTTACCTGATTGGTGAAATAATATGAGAGTGCACGATGCTCATCCTTTCAGTTGTCCCGGGACAGACATACTAATATGCTGCTTAGAAATCCTTTACAATGGGAGGTGGCTACTGAGGAACTTTTGAGGTAAAATATCTTTCTTTTTTACATAGAGATGTTCAGGTGATATTTTCTAATCAGCTTTTTACAGCTATGCTGCATCACTTTCAAGTGTTTAAACATTTGGGTATTATGGCCCTTTAATTCTCTTGCTATCTTTATTTGAAAAAGAAAGTCCAGAACACTGGACAGCACTTGTTTATTGGTGGATGAATTTATCTAAACTTGCATTCTTGCTTTTCAAATAAAGATACCAAGAGAATGAAGAACATTTGCTAATAGGAGCAAATAAGAAAGTTGCTTAAAATTGCATGCTCTAACTGAATCACAAAAGAAAAAAATTGAGTTCAGTGTCCCTTTAAGGCCCAATGTGCTTCGTCAGTGTAAGCATCTATTTTTATTACATTTATTAATGTACAGAGGAACTAACCAAACCGGAGGTACCTTACCTGGGTACAGAGCTCTGCTTATCATACCAGGCAATACAACGAAAAACATGGGCAGTATTTTCAAATAGCCCCCAATGAGAGAGCCGCCCTTAGCATGGGAGAGGTTTTTAGCTGCCAGAGATCTCTGGACAATCACCTGAAATACACAAGTGTGATATGAAAAGGAACAGAATTGTCTGGGAATTATAAATATATCAGTTTCATAACAGTTACAGTTGGTTACTCTAAAACAGATCAAACGTTCTAAAAGAGACATTAGTTTGAGAGTAATAAGTAAACCCAGGTTATTGCAAAGCAAACTGATTATTACAGACTTCATTTAAGTCCCTAAAGAAGGAAAAACAACGAGACTGACAGAATATTTTTTATAATGTTTATAATCAAAGACCAATACTTTATCGTGAGACAGCCGATTGGTTTAAGTGATCTTGTGGAGATTGAGTTATAACATTATACAGTTTGTTTTTGCACAAATTAAGAGTGATTTCAAGTGTATTTTGAGTCTGTCTATATATTTACTTTTTATGAGGTATATAAGGCACCTTTTCCTCATGATCTGGTGTCTGTAGCTGTACACAATATATGTCAAATATTTTTTGTATAAAAAGCTTTAATTTTGGTTTTGAAACGAACAGGATGTGTGTGTGTTTGTTAAGAGCTGATCAATATTATAGAAGTTTACTGACATGGAAGACTTCTACACCGCTATTAGTGGACAGATTCATGCGCCACAAGCATAAGAACAACAAAATATATATTTTTAAGCACAGGAACATTTGATTAAAAAAACAAACCAAAAAATTCTATATATACTTTAATTAAATGGTATATTTTAGCTGCAACTAAAAAGAAAAAAAAAAGTCTCTTTTTTGATAAATGAGAACTGTAATTAAAGAATCCTCTCTTGGGGCCCGATAATAAAAATTTCAAAAAGATGGCAAAAAACAAGATCAATTATCAAAGAAAATGGGCTGTCCCTGCGAGTGGTGAGATGTCTCCCATATAATTAATGAGAGCTCTCTGCTAGGTGCAAGTTTGAATGAAGGACGAACAGGGAGAACCCGGCATATGTTTAAACGTGAATATTATGCCTAATATGAATCAAAATATGCTGCATAGGTTAGTGTTTTGAGTATTTTAATAAAAGCTCGCCACCTGTTAACTGGCAAAAAAAACCAGTGAGATCTGTAGGGCAAAAATGTTTAGATAATTACGCAGGGATTTGAGAGATAATCTCATACATGACCATGGAAGGCCCATCTTCAGCCCATTTTACCAAAAAACAATAATTACACTTTATATTTTATAAGAACAAATTTACATGCTTTTTGTGCACATCCATTGTACGTAAATTACGATTTACGCTGTGCATATTTCATTTACGATTTATTCTTCTGTGAATTACATACAAATTTTTACGTTTTTGATAATATATGATTTTTAGTGAACAATAAAGAAAATTTTACAGCGTATTTTTGTATGAATAGTAAATTAAGAATTTCATAGTGCACTTTTGCAATATATACATCTTCTCCCCATTTGAAAATGCAGTATAGGCCCCTTAGCGAGATGCCCTGTTTCCAGTGTAAAGAGTGGCTTTAGATCTTTTCACCAGGGAACTAAAAGTACTAGTGAGCATTCTTTAATGATCTTGTCAGCCCAGAGACCTTTAGATCATTGGGCCCTTGGTATTTAGTTATTTTATGGCACCTGTTGACTAAAACCAATGGGGCCCAAACACATTTTGCAAGATGTAGCAACATTCCTGGTGTTAGGATTATCCTTGCTTAAAAAGTACAGCACAAATCCTTCTTAGATACATGTACTCAGCATGACTGGTTTTACCTTTCTGATTATCAGAGAAGATGTTCTCACCTGGTCAGTGCACCAAACCCATGTGGCCAAAATTGTTAGACCAAAGATAAGTCCTGGCCATGGAAGGTCCCCAGTGATTGGATCTCTCAACATGTGGAAGGCATCGGAACGGGGCAAGTGACATGTAGTGTTAGGAACAATTATTTTGGGTATTGCCGTCATGTACTTCTCCTCTAGTCCTGGATACCAACCGATTTCATTAAAAGCTGTGACAGGCATCAAACAAGATGGATAATATGAGTTAGCCCTGTCGTATCCTCAGCCACAAGCCCTGCACTGCTTATTTATAGGTGAAGTGTGCTGACAAGACATTTACATATTCCATTACATTTTACTTAAAATAGTGAGGTATGGAAGAAATCACTTATAAAGATACCATCCTTACTAGAGATAAAGATGTTACTATATTCCCTGTATTGGCCATCACATTGAATTGTAAGCCAGGTTTGTGCCACACGATTCCCACGTTTATCTTTAGGGAGATATCTGGAAAAATTATCTTATTGTTTGTGCAAAAAAAGTTGGACAAAATGACAAAATGACTGTAAACCAGCAAATCTAATTAATATCTAAACTGATCAAACAAAGAAGTAAATAAATAATTGTGTAGTCTATTTGCACATCCAAACTGAAAGACTTGATTTTCTCCAAAAATCCTCAGTACACAGCATTACCCCTGAAGCAGGGATTCTGAGTAAACACATGCAAGTGAGACTCACAGGACCTGATATTTTTTCTTATCCAATTTGTTTAAAAGGACAGTCAACTCAATTTTTTTTATTATTTAAAAAGATAAATAATTCCTTTATTACCCATTCCCCAGTTTTGCACAACCAACACTATTATATAATAGTAATATGTGATTACCTTGTATCTAAGGCTCTGCAGACTGCCCCCTGATCACATGACTTTGTATTTATTATCTATTGACTTGCATTTTATCCAATTAGTGCAGTGTCTTCCACAACCCACGTGCGTAAGCACAATGTTGTGAAAAGCAAATAAAAAAGCATCTGATAAGAGGCTGTCTGTAGTGGCTTAGAAACAGGAAGAAATTTAGTGGTTTAAAGGTTATAAAGTATATTATTCAAACAATGTTGGTTGTGCAAAGCTGGGGAATCGGTAGCAAAAGTGTTATCTATCTTTTTAAACAATAGCAATTTTGGTGTTCACTGTCCTTTTAAACACAAGCTCCCTAATTCCAATGCAAAGCTCCACAGGGGCTGATATAGAGCACCCCAAATTCACTGCTGGGCACTTGGTTTGCTCTCAGTGATACTGACCACCATGAATAAGACTTCTGGGTGCTGTTTAGTGAAGCTAGTTAGGTGACCTGTAACATTATATAGGTTATAAAAGGTTAGAGATAAAGATCTTCACTATAATAAGACTGAGAAAGTTTATTTATCAAAAAGAGATTCTCAACATACAACCTTTTTGTTTTCTATACAGAGCAGAGGACAAAACAAAATTACTTTAAAACGTTTTATGAACTATGTTTTGCATAGAACATGATGTACTCACATATAAACATAAGGACAAAAGCTCCAATTACCATGATGACAGTCTGCAGAGTATCTGTGTAAATCACGGCTGTCAACCCACCTGCAAGAACAAATATCAGCTAATGACTTACTGAACTCTTCACTGTGGGACACAATGAGTTAATAACAACCCTCTTTTCATGGAGGATGGACAGTATAAGGAACATTAAAGTGTTAAATATATTATATAGCTACATATAAGTGCTGTATTGCAAAATATCTGCATTCAAAAGAAACGCTGCTCAAAAGATGCTGCTGTTCATTCAGTGAGTACACCCCTCACATTTTTGTAAATATTTTATTATATCTTTCCATGTAACAACACTGAAGAAATTACACTTTGCTACAATGTAAAGTAGTGAGTGTACAGCTTGTATAACAGTATAAATTTGTGTGGCCACCATTATTTTCTAGCACTGGAGTCCTCTTCCACTCCTCCATGACAACATCATGGAGCTGGTGGATGTTAGAGACCTTGTGCTCCCCCACATTCCATTTGAGGATGCCCACAGATGTTCAATAGGGTTTAGGTCTGGAGACATGCTTGGCCAGTCCATCATCCTTTACCCTCAGTTTCTTTAGCAAGGCAGTGGTCGTCTTGGAGGTGTGTTTGGGGTCTTTATCATTTTGGAATACTGCCCTGCGGTCTCCGAAGGGAGGGGATCATGCTCTGCTTCAGTGTGCCACAGTACATGTTGGCATTCATGGTTCCCTCAATGAACTGTAGCTCCCCAGTGCTGGCAGCACATATGCAGGCCCAGACCATTACACTCCCACCACCATGCTTGACTGTAGGCAAGACACACTTGTCTTTGTGCTCCTCACCTGGTTGCCGCCACACACGCTTGACACCATCTGAACCAAATAAGTTTATCTTGGTCTCATCGGACCACAGTACATTGTTCCAGTAATCGATGTCCTTAGTCTGCTTGTCTTCAGCAAAACTGTTTGCAGGCTTTCTTGTGCATCATCTTTAGAAGAGGCTTCTTTATGGGATGACAGCCATGCAGACCAATTTGATGCAGTGTGCGGCGTGTGGTCTGAGCACTGACTGGCTGACCCCCCACCCCTTCAACCTCTGAAGCAATGCTGGCAGCACTCATACATCTATTTCTCAAAGACAACCTCTGGATTTGATGCTGAGCACTTGCACTCAACATCTTTGGTCGACCATGGCAAGGCCTGTTCTGTGTGGAACATGTCCTGTGAAAACGCTGTATGGTCTTGTCCACCATGCTGCAGCTCAGTTTTAGGGTCTTGGCAATCTTCTTATAGCCTAGGCTATCTTTATGTAGAGCAACAATTCTTTTTTTCAGATACTCAGAGAGTTCTTTGCCATGAGGTGCCATGTTGAACTTCCAGTGACCAGTATGAGAGAGTGTGAGAGTGATAACACCACATTTAACACACCTGCTCCCCATTCACAACTGAGCAGGGGCGTAATATGGCCTAGGCCAACAAGGCCGGTGCCTAGGGCAGCAGATTTGGGAGGGGCAGCACGTTTGCCCTATCCTTGCCTTATCCTACACCTTAATTTTTCAATAAAACGTTTATTTAACACTACAGAATCTTACTGTACATGTTTCTCGATCTCCAATACACTCTTTGAGCTTACAAATTAACACTTATAATTAGAGTCAAAATATAAAAATAAAAAAAACTTGTTGTGCACTGCACCACTGTGTACTACTACTGATGATCTATCATCTGGGAATCTACACTTGACTCAACTAAATTAGATATTAAATAATAAATATAATTTTACATTTATCATCTATCTAGTAAGTAACTCTATGGGGTCCATTTATCAAGCTCCAGATGGAGCTTGAGGGCCCATGTTTCTGGCGAGCCTTCAGACTCGCCAGAAACACCAGTTATGAAGCAGTGGTCTAAAGACCGCTGCCCCATAACCTGTCTGTCTGCTCTGAGCAGGCTGACAGACATCGCCACAATTCAACCCGATCGAGTACGATTGTGTTGATTGACACCCCCCTGCTGGCGGCTGATTGGCCACAAAAGCTGCTGGCACAATGCTGAATACGGAGAGCGTATTGCTCTCCGCATTCAGCGAGGTCTGTCGGACCTGATCTGCACTGTTGGATCAGGTCCGACAGACCTTTGTTAAATAGGGGCCTATATATCATTAATCCTCTATAATCTATCTACTAGATAGATGATAGAGATAGAGCAGTACGTAGAAGATATTATTTATATATATTTTGGTATCATCATGTTGAATATATTATATTTTACAATTCACTTCACAATACATCCTACAAGCAACTCTTAATGAACATTTATAAATAAAATATATTGTATTATTGTAATAGCTCATGTTATGCGACACAGAAGTTAAAAAAAATAAATAAAAAAAAAATCAGTAAGGCACTTTAAAGTTTTTTTTACAATATTCACTTTATTGCTCACAACTTTGAGCTGTCCCACTGCCACACCACCCCTTGACCACCGCCACAACACTCCCAGATGACTCTCGCACACTCTTCAATCTCTTCCAAAATGGCAGTTTCGTGGGCAATCTCATGTCCTCCCACTGGTCCGCCTCTCATCCTCCCTCTCCCCCTCTGTTTTCATGATGACCTGAAGATTTTTTTATTTATTTTTTAAATTGCGTACTCTCGCGGTTTTAAAACTGCAGCGATTAATCACGGTTTAAAACCGCATCTGCGATTAATCGTGCAGCCCTAATATATACACATATATACATACACACACACACATATTAAGACACATTTATATTATAGCTTATTGCTGCTATACACCATATACCCTTTAACCCTTAAAAAAAAAAAAAAATTATATGAATAATTTATATCACAGTGTATACAGTATACAAGTGTAACACTATTTTAATGTATCTCTATTGTATTTGGCGCAGCTTTTTTTTTATTTCATACCCTTACGCAAGGTCTTCAGTCGCCCTAATCCAACGAGCACAAATTTAGTTTTTGCTCAAACGAAAACGTTTACTTTCAACTTGTAATATGTGTGCAAGTTAGCGCAGACGTGATATTGCTTATTGCGACCTAGGCTAACAATAGTGTACCACTTATAATCTAGCCGTTTATAAGAATAGCACTGTGGTTATTTCCTGCCTCCATCCATAAGATAGCTTTCACTGCATTCCAGTGCTGACCTGTTTGCATATGTGCAGTAACTCTTCTTCAGATACCTGCAGTGTACCCTAGGTTCCATAATGCCAGCAGAAAGGTGCATTAAATGTATTTAGTGTCCCTTTAATATACCTGGAATAAGTAAGCTTTGGCCTTAAATACAGGAAATAAATCTTCAAGAACTAAGAATATGGAAACTAGCTATATTAATGGGTCCTTAGTGAGGTACTTAGATTAGCAATAGTCACCCAGGGTATTGGGGTAATTTGTAGTATCACTGTTTTTATATGAGGGTTTTCATAATTACAAGTTTTGTTTTAATTTTACTGAAACTACTGTATAATATAACACATGGATTCTTTATTTACATGTTTTTATAAACTTGTATAACATTTAGATGTTCGAATTGTATTGCTAATGATACAAGGGTCTTTGGATGTATAAAATACTGGTGATCCAAAGCAAAATGCCATTTTTGTAATTGCATTAAAATGCTTCTAAGCATCTAAAAAGAACAAACAAGATTAGCCTTTTCTTTAATGTGTAAGTGCTGCCATTTACAGTTAGTCTTGAAAGAAAGGGATTCATTATAAAACCTGATTTCTGTGGATACTTTCACTATATCTCTAATGACAACACATTCTATACTAGGGCAGAAAGAATAAAAGCTTTGTGTTTGTGAAATGGTTGTTGTCAATAACCGATTGACACAAGTGACCTTTATCATTGCTTAATAACCGAACACAAACAACAAAAGCTCCATTTATTAAATAACTGTTGTGTTTGGTCTGCCTTGCTGTAGCTGTGCCATGCTTTGTTGTTATGTATTTATTGGCTTCATGCCAGTTAGGGCACATGACAATGCCATTTGGCACCAAAAAAAAGATTCTCTCACTAACGTTTAGAATAAAGTCTATTTTTTAGTGGCCAAAATGTCATACATACAGGGTGGATAAGCAGTTAAAAAAATGTATTTACCAAATATTATCCGGTGGGAAAGAGACATAATTAATATCCATTTTTTTTAAAAAAAATTTTTGGAAAACGACATGTTATGTACCAGTTACAGAGCAGATGTATGTTATAAACCTATTGGCTTAGAGTACAAGTGGCGCACTATTGATAGAACCATGTTCGCTATCAATATTGCGGCCTCACGCTCAATCTGGTGTTACAAGTCAATAGTAAATATTATAGTCCCCTATCCTTTCAATGGACATCACTCAAATTACAAGTTGTGAGTCATATGGTATATGACAAGGTGTTTGACTGGGAAGAACTCAAGGTGCATATATACTGTATATGTGTGTATGTTTGTACGTCTAAGTATAAATGTATATAATGTCATACACAAAAAATAAATTATATATATATATATATATATATATATATATACACACACACATTTACATACATACACACACACACACACACACATTATTTATATATATATATACACACACATATACATACATATACACACACTATATATATATTTATATATATATATATATATATATATATATATATATACACACACAGTATATACACACACACATATACATACATATACACATATTTGAGCCCTTCCCAGTCAAACACCTTGTCATACACATATACTTGGGAGTTTGTGACTTAACCTATGTGTTTAACCCTTTTCCTAGAGTTCAACACAAATATCTTAGGTCAGTAATGCAAAAATGAGAAATTAGCACATCCTTATTGCATCAGAGTCTCCCTTTAACTTTTGGGACAAAGCAAGTAAAAACTCAGTCTGTTGAAATGGTTAAGACCTTGATGAATATATACAAATATATCATATTCCTATATAATCAAGTACTCCTGTGTAATATGTTATATGATCAATGTTTGCTATAAAAGCAAAAAGTTGACCCATGATAATCATTTGGAGAATTGTACAATAGATTGTGTATTCTTTAATAAAGTAAAATAGCATTTGCTGTGTGGTTTCTTAAGCATTGCAGACAGAAGTGTACTTAGCATCTAGTGTCCATATCCTCCACATGGACAAACCCTCAATATTGTACAAGAGAATTACCAGCCACTGTGTAGATGGCCGTCACCACCAGCAGTAAGACTGTTGACAAATAGATGTTCCAGCCTAGAGACATCTGGATAAACAGCGCCCCAGAGAAGATATCTGTCTGGAAAAAAAGGCCAATCAGAAATAGTTTGATAAGGCTCCAGTTCTAGTGATTTCCTTTCCCACCACATAACTAGAATTGTATTAATGACCTGATGATATACTCTGCTTTGGTGAGATTACCATAGAAGTTGCATCACTACTGCAAGGACCCTCAAATCATTTTAGAAAGGCAAATTTTAGCTTGAGTGCTGTTTTTCTCACTATACAGGGTTCTGAATATGAAGCACACACACCTATTCTATATTGCAATATAATACTTAAAAACTTCCAAAGATTTTTGTTAATCTTCTTCATGCTGGCAAATTTTTGCTATTTTAGTATCCCAGTGGAGACAGCAGCCCGCCCTAAATATAATAAGCGTCATTATACCCTAATTGTACAATAGCAAATAATGTTTTGGTCAGCAGACCTTAAAGGGACATTATACACTAGATTTTTCCGTGCATATATGTTTTGTAGATGATCCATTTATATAGCCCGTCTGGGTGTGTTTTTGTAACAATGTATAGTTTTGCTTATTTTTAAATATCATTGTGCTGATTTTCGGACTCCTTTACAAGCCCAAAAGTTTTATATGTATACTGAAGTATTAAGACTTCAGACTGTGGCCCCTAGTTATCAAGCCGTCAACCTCAAATATGCTGGAATTCCGCAGCGTATTTGAGGTGAGGCTGATTCGCCTAAGTTATGAAGCCCTACAGACCGGCAAAAGTAGAATCTGGTGACGTAAGCATCGATCCGCCGGACTCAGTCCGACACAGATCGATTCTTACGTCACTCCAGAAGTTCCGAACGCAAGTTCGGCACAATCTGACTACTTTTGGGAGTTATCAAAATCCCAGCAGGTACGCTCGGCACTTTTACGGCCCAGCGTACCTGGTTTTCAATCCGCCGCCCTGGAGGTGGCGGATCCCATAGGAATCAATGGGAGTCAGAAAATAGCGAAAGTTCAAGTTCGCTGCTGCCTGACATCCCATTCATTCCTATGGGAGGTGTGTACACCTAACACCCTAACATGTACCCCGAGTCTAAGCACCCCTAATCTGCCCCCCTACACCGCCGCCACCTATATTAAACATTTTAACTCCTAAACCGCCGCTCCCGGCCACTGCCTCCACCTACATAATACCTATTAACCCCTATCCTGCCCCCCTATACCGCTGCCACCCCTAATAAATGTATTAACCCCTATCCTGCCGCTCCCGGACCCCGCCACAACAAAATAAATAGTTTAACCCCTAAACCGCCGCTCCCGGACCCCGCCACAACCTATATTAAACTTATTAACCCCTAATCTGCCCCCCCTACACCGTCGCCACCTATAATATTTTTATTAACCCCTATCCTGCCCCCCCTATACCGCCGCAACCTATAATAAAATTATTAACCCCTAAAGCTAAGTCTAACCCTAACCCTAACACCCCCCTAAATTAAATCTAATTTAAACCTAACTAAATAAATTAACTCTTATTAACTTAATTATTCCTATTTAAAGCTAAATACTTACCTGTAAAATAAACCCTAAACTAGCTACAATGTAACTAATAGTTACATTGTAGCTATTTTAGGATTTATTTTTATTTCACAGGCAACTTTCAATTTATTTTAACTAGGTAGAATAGCTATTAAATAGTTATTAACTATTTAATAGCTACCTAGCTAAAATAAAGAGAAATTTACCTGTAAAATAAAAACTAACCTAAGGTACAATTACACCACACTACACTATCATTAAATAAATTAATCCTATTTAAAACTAAATACTTACCTGTAAAATAAAGCCTAAAATAGCTACAATGTAATTAATAATTACATTGTAGCTATTTTAGGGATCCAATCAGCCAATCAGATTGAGCTCGCATTCTATTGGCTGTTCCGATCAGCCAATAGAATGCAAGCTCAATCTGATTGGCTGATTGGATCAGCCAATCGGATTGAACTTGAATCTGATTGTCTGATTCCATCAGCCAATCAGATTATTCCTACCTTAATTCCGATTGGCTGATAGAATCCTATCAGCCAATCGGAATTTGAGGGACACCATCTTGGATGACGTCATTTAAAGGAACCTTCATTCGTCGGGAGTTCGTCGTGGAGGAAGGATGTTCTGCGTCGGCGGGATGAAGATGGAGCCGGAAGAAAGAAGATTGAAGATGCCGCTTGATAGAAGTCTTCAGCCTGATGGAAGACCTCTTCAGCCCCCGCTTGGATGAAGACATCGCCCGGATTGGATGAAGAATTCGGCTCGGCTGAGTGAAGACGACTCAAGGTAGGATGATCTTCAGGGGGGTAGTGTTAGGTTTATTTAAGGGGGGTTTGGGTTATAGTAGGGGTGTGTGGGTGGTGGGTTTTAATGTTGGGCGGGGTTGTATTTTTATTTTACAGGCAAAAGAGCTGTTTTCTTTTGGGCATGCCCCGCAAAAGGCCCTTTTAAGGGCTGGTAAGGTAATAGAGCTGGTATCTTTTAAATGTAGAATAGGGTAGGGAATTTTTTTATTTTGGGGGGCTTTGTTATTTTATTAGGGGGCTTAGAGTAGGTGTAATTAGCTTAAAATTGTTGTAATATTTTTATAATGTTTGTAAATTATTTTTTTATTTTTTGTAACTTAGTTCTTTTTTTATTTTTTGTACTTTAGTCAGTGTATTTATTTGTATTTATTTGTAGGTATTTGTATTTAATTTATTTAATGATAGTGTAGTGTTAGGTTTAATTGTAACTTAGGTTAGGATTTATTTTACTGGTACTTTTGTATTTCTTTTAGCTAGGTAGTTATTAAATACTTATTAACTATTTAAAAGCTATTGTACCTAGTTAAAATAAATACAAAGTTACCTGTAAAATAAATATAAACCCTAAAATAGCTACAATGTAATTATTAATTACATTGTAGCTACCTTAGGGTTTATTTTACAGGTAAGTATTTAGTTTTAAATAGGATTAATTTATTTAATGATAGTGTAGTGTTAGGTGTAATTGTAACTTAGGTTAGTTTTTATTTTACAGGTAAATTTCTCTTTATTTTAGCTAGGTAGCTATTAAATAGTTAATAACTATTTAATAGCTATTCTACCTAGTTAAAATAAATTGAAAGTTGCCTGTAAAATAAAAATAAATCCTAAGATAGCTACAATATAATTATTATTTATATTGTAGCTATATTAGGGTTTATTTTAAAGGTAACTATTTAGTTTTAAATAGGATTAATTTAGTTAATAAGAGAAATATTGTTTAGATTTATTTAATTAATATTTAAGTTAGGGGGGTGTTAGGGTTAGTGTTAGACTTAGGTTTAGGGGTTAATAATTTTATTACAGTGGCAGCAGTGTAGGGGGGGCAGGATAGGGGTTAATAAATGTATTATAGGTGGCGACGGTGTAGGGGGGCAGATTAGGGGTTAATAAGTTTAATATAGGTGGGGGCGGGGTCCGGGAGCGGCGGTTTAGGGGTTAAACTATTTATTTAGTTGCGGCGAGGTCCGGGATCCGCAGGATAGGGGTTAATAACTTTATTATAGGTGGCGGCGGTATAGGGGGGCAGAATAGGGGTTAATAGGTATAATGTAGGTGGCGGCGGTGTCCGGGAGCGGCGGTTTAGGGGTTAATACATTTATAAGAGTTGTGGCGGGGTCTAGGAGCGGCGGTTTAGGGGTTAATAACTTTATTTAGTTGCGGGGGGCTCCGGGGGCGCCGGTATAGGGGGTAGAACAGTGTAGTTTAGTGTGTGTGCTTAGTGACAGGCTAGCAATAAAGCTGGGAAAAAGCCAAAGAGCAGCGAGATCGGATGAGTGATAACTCTCACAGTCCGCTGCTCATCGCCCCATACTTGGTGCGCGGCTTTTTGACAGCTTTATTGATAACTTAGGCGAAATTTTTCAGGTCTGCGGCGGCGATGGTAGGCGAGCTTAGGCGGGCGTATTGGGCCGGAAAAGGCAGGTAAAGTAGATGGCTTGATAACTAGGCCTCTGTTTCTGTTTCTATAATGGGTCTTTTCATTTGCAATGGAGGGTCTGCTCTCAGCCTGTTACAGTGGGTGTCCTTGGCGTATCTCATCATCAGTGCTAAATTGAGAGCTTCTAAGTAAGTTTTTAAAAATGTTTTATACTGGATTTTCATATCAGTATGTGTACATATTCTTCTTTATAGTAGTGTCTATTACATGCAGTTAAATGAAAATTGGTGTATACCGCCTCTTTAATGATATCTTTAGAGACATGCTGTTTTCTCATCTGGAATTCTTTGGATGTGTTTGGGCGATTAGGCAGAGCGCTGGACACAATTGAGTTATTAATTGTAGGCAGAAGTGCAGTTTTGTTTGTTATATTTTATTTTCTGTTACTTGTATTTTTTAACTTTTATTCTAGATATTCATAGATGCATATTTTTTATTAAAAACAATCATAAGGACCAGTAAATACAGTAGATTTGCATAATCAACAGATACATAATACAAAGACAATGCAATACCCCTTAGTCTGAACTTCAAATGAGTAGTAGATATTTTTCTGACAAATTTCAAATTATGTCAATTTCTACTCCCCCCTGTTTCATGTGACAGCCATCAGCCAATCACAAATGCATATACGTATATTCTGTGAATTCTTGCACATGCTCAGTAGGAGCTGGTGACTCAAAAAGTGCAAATATAAAAAGACTGTGCACATTTTTTTAATGGAAGTAAATTGGAAATTTGTTTAAAATCGTTGCTCTATCTGAATCAATAAAGTAAAATTTTGACTTGAGTGTCCCTTTAGTAATAAGGGATTGGTGCTTATTTTGTTCAAAAATTTATTAACATTTGAATATTGAAAGTAATATAAAAACTTTACACAGTATTGATGAATCTTGATACTTCTTCAGTATTGAGATATTTAAAGGTATCAAGTACCCATTGCTTCTTTATACCAATTCATATGTTATACATTGTGCAAATTATGCAAAACTGCATATAGATATTTAGACAGAGAGAGATAAAGAAATTGTATCTATATTTACGTATATAACGATAATCTCTCCATTGTCTATGAAGTTATATATGACCTTTCACTAAAGATTCAATATATCTACAGGCTTCAGTGGATAGATTCCGTAGAATAACATAATAATTGATTTGAATATAAAGGCTGAAGAGATTAATCTGGAAACAAGCCTTTAAATTGGCATTAAAGGGATCGGAAACCCCAACATTTTATTTCATGATTGGATAGAACATACAATATTAAACAACTTTTCAATTTAGTTATATTATCAAATTTGTTTCATTCTCTTGTTATCCTTTGCTGAAGGAACAGCATTCCACTTCTGGCAGCTAGCTGAAAACATCTAGTTAGCCAATCACAAGAGACAAATGTGTGCAGGCACCAATCAACAACTAGCTTCCACTAGTGTTTGATATGTGCATATTCTTTTTTAATAAGGAATACCAAGAGAACGAATCACATTTGAAAATATAAGTGAATTTAAAAGTGTCTTAAAATGACATGCTCTATCTGAATCATGCAAGTTAAATTTTTACTTTCCTATCCCTTTAAACACCTCTTGGTTTTGTGTTACAAATGAGAAAAAAAATGTGCTTTCTCCTACGCTCCCTAGAAAGATAAAAAAGCAAATGCAATAACCTGCAAAACCTACAAATCAAACAGTAATTTGTAGCATCTCCCTAGTTACAGATTTAGGTTTCTCTAGGGAGCGTCGGATAAAGCACAATTTTTTTTGATTATTTTTTTTTAGCACAAAAGCAAGAGGTGTTTAATGCCAATTTAAAGGCTTGCTTCCTGATTAATCTCTTCAGCCTTTATATTCATACCAATTATGTTATTCTAAAGTACCTATCCACTTTCCCATAGACCTCTATACCTGTATGACCATTTGCAGGTGCTAGGAATACTGGTGTCCCGGAATACCAGAAAAGCTCATATAGAGGTGTATGGGACAAAACAACCTTAGCACTCAGTTACACAACACTGGGGGAGCCCAAGCATCACCCAACACTTAAGATATTTATACCCCGATAATCAAAGAGCAGTGCCCTAAAGTTCTTTAATACCCTTCCTTAGTACGTGTGCCCACTTAAAATGCCCCCCCAACTTAAAAGTAATGCTAAAAAGTTCTACTGCTGGTAATTAGATTTACTATATTTTACCAATATTTACTAGGGTTCTAAGGTCTCACCCCACAATTAGATGGAAAATGTATTATTATTAAAACCTAACGTTTAATGTAAATGAGAAATATAAAATGTACGCACATTAAAAACATCACTAAATAAACTAAAATACAAAAAAAATGATAAAGCTACAGTGTGAAACATATGTCAGGCATTTCTGGTATGGTCCGGTCCTGATCAAGGGTATCTCTGAATTACACCTACTTTGTAATATGTTTTTTTTTTACAAAAAATGTGTTTTATTCAGACTAGTATGGGAACACCCAGTCTTTTGAAATAATTCCACTGATGGTTACACATGAGCTTAGCAGATCGCGCCCCCATTTTGCTCCTTTGGGAGGCTTATGAGTCACAGGTAGACCATAGTTAGGGGTCTTTTTGTTTTGTGTAACACAGGTCAATGGGGATAGTTACCCACTTTGTACTTGACTGATGTTTGATGATTGTTAAAGGGACACTGAACACAAAAAAAAAATATTTTGTGATTCAGATAGAGCATGCAATTTTAAGCAACTTTCTAATTTACTCCTATTATCAAATTTTCTTCATTCTCTTGATATCTTTATTTGCAATGCAAGAATGTAAGTTTAGATGCCGGCCCATTTTTTGTGAACAACCTGGATTGTTCTTGCTGATTGGTGGATAAATTGATCCACCACCACCAATAAAAAAGTGCTGTTCAGAGTTCTGAACCAAAACAAAAAGCTTAGATGCCTTCTTTTTCAAATAAAGATAGCAAGAGAATGAAGAAAAATTGATAATAGGAGTAAATTAGAAAGTTGCTTAAAATTATCAAGTTATCAAGCCCTAGATACCGGCAAAAGTAGAATTTTGTGACGTAAGCTTCGATCTGCCGGACTCAGTCCGACACAGATCGATTCTTACATCACTCCAGATGTTCCGCACACAAGTGCGGCACAATCTGACTACTTTTGCTAGTTATCAAAAAACTAGCAGGTACGCTCTGCACTTTTACGGCCCAGCGTACCTGGTTTTCAATCCGCCGCACTAGAGGCGGCGGATCCCATAGGAATCAATGGGAGTCTGACCATAGCGAAAGTTCATGTTCGCTGCTGCCAGACATCCCATTGATTCCTATGGGAGATGTCTGCACCTAACACCCTAACATGTACCCCGAGTCTAAACACCCCTTATCTGTCCCCCCTACACTGCCGCAAGTAAATAAAGTGTTTACCCCCTAAACCGCCACTCCCGGAGCCCACCGCAAGTTATAATATATGTATTAACCCCTAAACTGCCGCTCCCTGACCCCGCCGCAACTATAATATATGTATTAACCCCTAAACCGCTGCTCCCTGACCCCGCCGCAACTATAATATATGTATTAACCCCTAAACCGCCGCTCCCAGACCCCGCCGCAACCTATATTAAATGTATTAACCCCTATCCTGCCCCCCTAATATAGCTACAATATAAATAATAATTATATTGTAGCTATTTATTTTAACTAGGTACAATAGCTATTAAATAGTTATTAAGTATTTAATAGCTACCTAGCTAAAATAAAGAGAAATTTACCTGTAAAATAAAAACTAACCTAAGTTACAATTACACCTAACACTACACTATACTTTAATAAATTATTTCTATTTAAAACTAAATACTTACCTGTAAAATAAACCCTAAGATAGCTACAATGTAATTAATAATTACATTGTAGCTATCTTAGGATTTATATTTATTTTACAGGTAACTTTGTATTTATTTTAGCTAGTTAGAATAGTTATTAAATAGTTATTAACTATTTAATAACTACCTAGCTAAAAGAAATACAAAATTACCTGTAAAATAAATCCTAACCTAAGTTAAGATTAAACCTAACACTACACTATCATTAAATTAATTACATAAATTACCTACAAATAACTTAAATTAAATACAATTACATAAACTAACTAAAGTACAAAAAATAAAAAAAGCTAAGTTACAAAAAATAAAAAAAATAAGTTACAAACATTTAAAAAAATATTACAACAATTTTAAGCTACTTAAACCTAATCTAAGCCCCCTAATAAAATAACAAAGCCCCCCAAAATAAAAAAAATGCCCTACCCTATTCTAAATTAAAAATGTTCAAAGCTCTTTTACCTTACCAGCCCTTAAAAGGGCCTTTCGTGGGGCATGCCCCAAAAAATTCAGCTCTTTTGCCTGTAAAAGAAAAATACAACCCCCCCAACATTAAAACCCACCACCCACATACCCCTAATCTAACCCAAACCCCCCTTAAAAAACCTAACACTACCCCCCTGAAGATCATCCTACCTTTAGTCGTCTTCACTCAGCCGAGCCACCGATGGAACTGAAGAGGAGATCCGGAGCGGCAGAAGTCATCATCCAAGGGGCGCTGAAGAAATCTTCCATCCGATGAAGTGATCGTCTAAGCGGCGCTGAAGAAGTCTTCCATCCGATGAAGTGATCCTCCAAGCGGCGCTGAAGAAGTCTTCCATCCGATGAAGTGATCCTCCAAGCGGCTTCATTCCGCCGACGCGGAACATCCTTCTTTCCCGACGGACTACGGATGAATGAAGGCTCCTTTAAGGGACGTCATCCAAGATGGCGTCCCTTCAATTCCGATTGGCTGATAGGATTCTATCAGCCAATCGGAATTAAGGTAGGAAAAATCTGATTGGCTGATTGAATTCCTACCTTAATTCCAATTGGCTGATAGAATCCTATCAGCCAATCGTAATTGAAGGGACGCCATCTTGGATGACGTCCCTTAAAGGAGCCTTCATTCGTCGGTAGTCCGTCGGGAAAGAAGGATGTTCTGCGTCGGCGGAATGAAGATGGATCCTGAAGAAGAAGATTGAAGACCCAATCCGATTGGCTGATCCAATCAGCCAATCAGATTGAGCTTGCATTCTATTGGCTGTTCCGATCAGCCAATAGAATGCGAGCTCAATCTGATTGGCTGATTCAATCAGCCAATCAGATTTTTCCTACCTTAATTCCAATTGGCTGATAGAATACTATCAGCCAATCGGAATTGAAGGGACGCCATCTTGGATGACGTCCCTTAAAGGAGCCTTCATTCGTCGGTAGTCCGTCGGGAAAGAAGGATGTTCTGCGTCGGCGGAATGAAGATGGATCCTGAAGAAGAAGATTGAAGACCCCGCTTGGAAGATGACATCGCCCGGATCGAAGACTTCTTCAGCGCCGCTTGGAGGATCACTTCATCGGATGGAAGACTTCTTCAGCGCCACTTGGAGGATCACTTCATCGGATGGAAGATTTCTTCAGCGCCCCTTGGAGGATAACTTCTGCCGCTCCGGATCTCCTCTTCGGTTCCATCGCTGCTCGGCTGAGTGAAGACGACTCAAGGTAGGATGATCTTCAGGGGGGTAGTGTTAGGTTTTTTTAAGGGGGGTTTGGGTTAGATTAGGGGTATGTGGGTGGTGGGTTTTACTGTTGGGGGGGGGTTTGTATTTTTCTTTTACAGGCAAAAGAGCTGCATTTTTTGGGACATGCCCCACAAAAGGCCCTTTTAAGGGCTGGTAAGGTAAAAGAGCTTTGAACTTTTTAAATTTAGAATAGGGTAGGGCATTTTTTTATTTTGGGGGGCTTTGTTATTTTATTAAGGGGCTTAGATTAGGTGTAAGTAGCTTAAAATTGTTGTAATATTTTTTCAATGTTTGTAACTTATTTTTTTTATTTTTTGTAACTTAGCTTTTTTATTTTTTGTACTTTAGTTAGTTTATGTAATTGTATTTAATTGTAGTTATTTGTAGGTAATTTATTTAATTAATGTAATGATAGTGTAGTGTTAGGTTTAATTGTAACTTAGGTTAGGATTTATTTTACAGGTAATTTTGTATTTCTTTTAGCTAGGTAGTTATTAAATAGTTAATAACTATTTAATAACTATTCTAACTATCTAAAATAAATACAAAGTTACCTGTAAAATAAATATAAATCCTAAGATAGCTACAATGTAATTATTAATTATATTGTAGCTATCTTAGGGTTTATTTTACAGGTAAGTATTTAGTTTTAAATAGGAATAATTTATTTAATGATAGTGTAGTGTTAGGTGTAATTGTAACTTAGGTTAGTTTTTATTTTACAGGTTAATTTCTCTTTATTTTAGTTAGGTAGCTATTAAATAGTTAATAACTATTTAATAGCTATTGTACCTAGTTAAAATAAATTGAAATTTGCCTGTAAAATAAAAATAAATACTAACATAGCTACAATATAATTATTATTTATATTGTAGCTATATTAGGGTTTATTTTAAAGGTAAGTATTTAGTTTTAAATAGGATTAATTTAGTTCATAATAGAAATATTATTTAGATTTATTTAACCCTTTAAGGACACAGCTTTCAGTTTGCTCAATTGTTTTATGACGGAAAAATTCCATCATATGTCCTTAAGAGGTTAATTAATATTTAAGTTAGGAGGTGTTAGGGTTAGTGTTAGACTTAGGTTTAGGGGTTAATAATTTTATTACAGTGGCGGCGGTGTAGTGGGGGGCAGGATAGGGGTTAATAAATTTATTATAGGTGGCGGCGGGGTCAGGGAGCGGCGGTTTAGGGGTTAAACTATTTATTTAGTTGCGGCGAGGTGCGGGATCAGCAGGATAGGGGTTAATAACTTTATTATAGAGGGTGACGGTATAGGGGGGCAGGATAGGGGTTACTAGGTATAATGTAGGTTGCGGCGGTGTCCGGGAGCGGCGGTTTAGGGGTTAATACATTTATAAGAGTTGCGGCGGGGTCTAGGAGCGGCGGTTTAGGGGTTACTAACTTTATTTAGTTGCAGGGGGCTCCGGGGGCGCCGGTATAGGGGGTAGAACAGTGTAGTTAGTGTGAGTGCTTAGTGACAGGCTAGCAATAAAGCTGTAAAAAAGCAGAAGAGCAGCGAGATCGGATGAGTGATAACTCTCACAGTCCGCTGCTCATCGCCCCGTACTTGGTGCACGGCTTTTTGACAGCTTTTTTGATAACTTAGGCGAATTTTTGCAGGTCTGCGGCGGCGATGTGAGGCGAGCTTAAGCGGGCGTATTGGGCCGGCGAAGGCAGGAAAAGTAGACACGTTGATAACTACCCCCCATAGTGTGTAATAACACACCAATCCTCCAGGGGGTGCTCTTGGTAATTAATCACATTAATTAAAATAAAAACATCAAATCAGCAATATAAAACATCAAATCAACAATATAAAATATTCAACATGGAAAATCAGATAAAGGAATTAATCCTTTAGCTGAAAAATAAAGTCTATACAATTAATAATGTCCAATAAATGGAAGTAGTTCCAAAAGATTGCAATGGTCAGCGCTCTGTCATAGGAGGGTCAGGATCCTGATGAAAATGATTGGTCTAAAAAAGAAGAACACAGAGGCGCCCAATGGCCTAATACTACAAACCCGGGTAAAGACCTTTTTTAGACCTCTATTAGGATACTAACTATCTATTTGACTGCACATGCCTATGTTTTATTTTAGTTTATTATTTAGTGATGTTTTTAATGTGTGTATATTTATTTTATATTTTTCATTTACATTAAAAGTTAAGTTTTAATAATAATACATTTTCCCTCTAACTGTGGGGTGAGACTTTTGATTATTTGATGTATGATAATTGAAATAGTTTCATAAATGAATGCAATAAATTTTAGTGTATGACATGCAACATGCAAAACATGCTGCGTAATTGTGCGCACACATATTAAGACACGTTACTCAGATGCTAAATCATTTGAAACCTAAACATCTTTATGTAAAAAAAGAAGATATTGCACCTCAAAATGTCCTCTGTAGATCATCCTACTATAAAGGGGCTTTAAGCAGTCAATCAGGATGCTAGTCCCAGGACTTGCAAAGCAGCTAGCATCTGACATGTGTAGGCACAGTCATGTTATTGCCCTCTTCAATTTAAGGAATTTTACTATGGATTATGGCAACATCTTATGAGATCACAGTAAAGCAAAGTGTCAACACAGTACTGATGATGCTTATTGTAAGGGAAGGCTAAATTGGGAATGCCTATTAGGACAGCATAAAACAAATTTAGATGTACTTTTAATTTTCCTCCCAGCTTAAAGCCCCTTCCTTAATAAACACACCGATATTTTGGTGAAGATGTAGAGGATAAGGGACAGCACCGACATGTATATTCGGATCCTTTGTCCTCCAAAGCGTTTCTTCAGATACTCTGGCATGGTGACAACTCCTGATGCAATATACACTGGTACAAAGATCCAACCAAGAGCCACCAACACCCAAGAGGCCTGTTAAGTCAAAAGAGTTAAACAGCTTTTAGAGAGAGGAAGAAGAAAATCACAACTCTGGAGCTTCTGCTGAACATAAAATCTAACTCTGAGACCATAGCCCAGACCACATCTGTTATATTTAAGATCCACATAGAAATAGCAAAGTTTCAAACAGCAGTGACAATAGATAATAGAAATGCGCATAAACTTAAAAAAACTGTTTCAGATTCACCAGTAATCTTTGGTCGTGGGGGAAATGTACGGAATTCACTTTTTAGGGAAAAAAATGCTCACCTGCTATTCCCTGGGTGCATACAAGAACCAAACATATATAAGGAATGCAGGCGCACCCCCAGGACTTTTTATTCATCACCCGTTTAATTGTGTAACATTTTGGGGTTTTATCCCCATTATCAGACATAAGGAAGGTCCAAAAAACCCTCAAATGTTACACAATAAAGGGGTAACAGATAAAAAGTCCTGGAGAGTGTGCCTTTATTCCTCATATCTATACTGTATATTTAGGGCCCCATCAACGAAGGAGTGAGGGGACAAGCTTCTCAACTCGAGAAGTTGTCCACTCGCCTTCGCTACATACGGGCAGCGGATGAACAGGATCCACTGCCCGTTTGTATCATTACACTCTCAAGTGAGCGTGTAATGCCCACCCCCTTCTCTTGCACAACCAATCGCATGAAAGAAGGGATGGTCAATCACCGAGAGCAAGCGAGCTCTCTGTGATTTTCCTTAGCCACCTCAGAGGTGGCGTAGGGTGTAAGAAGCAGCTGTCTAATGACCGTTGCTTCTTACAATGCGGGAAGCAGGCTCGCATATGCGAACCTGCCCCGCAAGGGCTCCAGAGCAGCTCTCGCTGCTAAGTACATGGAGCTCATAATCATAGTTTGCATATAGTCCTAATTTACTAGTACACTATACATTTTAGAGTCACTATATGCTAAACTTTAATACAATTTTACACATTTTTTGGGGGGTGTAATAAAAATGAATCTCTTTATACAGATTCTAATTTTACAAATGTAATTAGGAGAATAAAGTTGTATTTATTATTTAGTGCTTTGGTTATTTGATCTGTTGCATTATACAGTTATAAAGAAAGAAAAAACAATCAAAATGAAACACAAAAGAAGCAATACACATTAACCTATACATATAAAGCCTAAAACTGCTAATAGTACATTACCTAAATAATGCAATAAACATTCCTCTATTTGTGCTATTGCCTAAACTTACACACAGCATGGAAGAGGGGGTGTAACCTCATGTAAAACATTCTGCCTTTCAGGAAGCTCACTCCCCACCACTCTGCAATGCATGTTGGGAATTAGAGTTCAAAACTGCAGTGGCACAATACTGAGAGGAAAATAGTGAACTACAAATTCGAGAATGCTAAGTAACTCCCAGAATACTTTGCTTATTCCTCTAAAAGGGAGCTACATTCAGGGGAAGATAAAAAAAAGCATAAAATAAAAAAAACGGTACATTCAATTCTAATTTTTTTCCTGCAGTTTGTACTCCAGGTGGGGGACGAAAATCCAGGGGGACAGATGCCCCCCCCCTTGTGGACGCCCATGATGATAGCAAGTACTACAAGCCAGCTGCAGCACAAGACATTATTTTTTTTAAACTATATATATATATATATATTAATGGGGAAAGTATGGCTAATAACAAAAGTTATATACCTATTGCTAAATTGTTATTGAAAAGAATTTTAATAGAACTTTTAAAGCTTGTCCACTTACAAAAAACAGTTCTCTCTTTCATTGCTTTTCTTAAACCGACTGCTCATTTATTATTTCCAAATGGAAAAAACAAAATAAAAAAAAATAACACAAATGTAGTTGTTTTTTCACATTCCCCTGAATCTGAATACACAAGTCTACTTGATAATACAGATATTTACAGCAAATGTTCACTTACATTCCATTCAAAGCCTCCAACAGCTAATCCTCCTGCTGCTGCAGAACCGGCCATACCGACAAACAAGCCGCTGCCCACGTTACTGGACATAAGAGACGCACCGATCTGTAATATAAAGGATTTATTATTACAACATATTCCATACGCTTGAACCAAAGGCTTTTCTCTCTACTGGAATACAAGATAAGGAGTCACCTACATCATATAGGGGCAGATTCTAACCAAGTCGAGAAGCTTTATACAAAACTATTGCTAAGCTTTCAGCTGGACAAAACTAACTCTGAATCCATTTTTGAAAGGGCCATGAAACCCAAAAAGTTTCTTTCATGATTCAGAGCAGCGATTTAAAAAAAAAAAAAACAACTTTCTAATTTACTTTTATAATCAAATGTTCTTTGTATTCTTGGTATCTTTGGTTGAAAAGCAGGGATGTAAGCTCAGGAGCCGGCCCATTTCTGGAGCACTATAAAGCCTGAGTTTTTAAAAAAATGTTATTCATTTGCAAGAGCACTAGATGGTAGCACTATTTTCTGTCATGCAGTGCTCCAGATGCTCACCTAGGTATCTCTTCAACAAAGAATAAGAGGTAAACAAAGCAAAGTGGATAATAGAAGTAAATTGGAAACTTTTTAAAAATGTAGGTTTCATATCTTTTTAAAATGTACATAAAGCTGTAATCAGAAAATGCTTTACAGATTGTGCCTTCCGAGAACACTTTTGTGACCTTAAAGATAGGCAATTATTATCCGAAATAATGAGGCCATATTTTGCTGGATAAATGGGACAATGAGGTCAACTAGGCAAAGCAAACCTGTAGAAGAGACATTTTGAGCACATTTATCTGAGGTGTTAGAAAGGAATTTGGACTATCTAAAATGAGACTTCAGTTTTATAATATATCGTAAATGTACCCCACATTGCTAAAAAAAAGGTATATATGAGTCTATTTAATCAAGTAAGATTGGAATGCGGGGTGTTGTCTATTGTTTTGGCCCCTTCTGGGCCATAGCAAAAGAGGCAAGAGCCGCTCCTAATTGGAGGGAAGGCGGGGAAAAGGGGGGGGGCGGAACCTCCTATACTAATGAAGTGTAGAGTGAGAGGAGTGAGAAAGGGGAATGTGGTATGCATAGTTTCTGAGGATAGGTGGATGTAGTGAAAAAGAGACCCCATCTGTTATTTAACCTGGTGCCTTACCAAACGCAACAAGCATCAAAACCTCAATCCGAGCAAATATATTGTAACTAGTTTTGCACTAAGAGAGGCTGGGTCTCAGAAATAGTGATCCCAGAGTTGGATTTACAACCATTAAGGGTGTGGGATTTATCCAAGTGGGAAAAATATTTTCATATGGAGGAACTAAGTCCTAGTACTAATGTCCACCGTGTAGGATGTGGTAAGTAACTGACTACGTGTTATATATCACCATAAAGTTATTGTACCAAGGCAATTAGAGTGACTCTATTCGTGTTTTCATGCTACCGTGTTCTGTATTAGAGGAGTCCTCCTGAGAGTTTAAAGTTAGAACGTTGCTAGTCATTCCATGTTCAGGTTGGTTAGTTCTCAGGACTAAAATATATATTGGTATATAACCAGCATTTCCACATGAGAAGACTAGATCAATAATGCAATAAGTACCCCTTAGACAGATGTTCTACATAGCACATATAGTGAGTTGGAGCTCTCATGTAAATTGACACAATAGTCCCCTAAAGAGATGACCTAAAATATTCTATGGTGGTAAATGTGGTAACTAAGAATAAGTGAAAGTATTCAGGAATGTGCTCAATATATCCTATGTAGACAAGTCCCACCTGAGTAAGAACACTTGTATATAGGTAAGTCAGCAACCAACCATAATATATATATATATAGTAAGATACATAGTCTATGTAGGGCATAGGTAAAAGGTCCATATTAAGTCTTGTCTAAAAGCATCCGGCGACATGACATATAGGAGTGGGTGTTAGTATCCATTATAACTGTATCAGTAATAGTGTAGCAAAAACTCAATAGTAGAAGTATGCACACCCTAAAAGAAGGTAATATTAACAGAACATTCATAGATACGGAAAATAGGTTCATATGTAATTAAAAGTCAACCTATGAGTGGAAGGAGTCTATCTGGAACCTACACACCGTTGTACAGGAACAGTAGTATATCCTATAGGAGTACTGAGGTAATACAGATAATATCGCACTGTACGTTACTGGGAGACCAAAAGTTTTCAGGTGGAGTGAGAAATTACACCATGGTTTCTAAGAGGCTACTCTTGGACCCAACTGAATTTGGGATATAGAAGGGAGATTAACAAATGCCACGATCTCTCCGGTACCTCAGCCTTGAACAGAACATCAGTATCTGATACATTGTGTAATGAAATGTTATATAGGGTAGTGTAGGGGATCTAGCTCTTGGACCTTAGCACAGAAGTATATGAGGGGTCCACTTCTGTTATAAATATGGGAGAGACCAGCATGGGTTAGCAAGGATTATACCTATAGCAACTAGTCAGGAATACCAGGATGTTAGTTACTCAACTGGAGACAAACTCAGACATGCTTTTAATATAAATGGGGAAATATGTCAAAACACCTAAGGTGTTAGCAATTCAAATGAGCTTAATTAAAGGGACAGTAAAGTAAAAAAAAAATATTTCATGATTTAAATAGGGCATGCAATTTTAAACAACTTTCCAATTTACTTTTATTACCAATTTTGCTTTGTTCTCTTGGTATTCTTAGTTAAAAGCTAAATCTAGGAGGTTCATGTGCTAATTTCTTAGACCTTGAAGACTACCTCTAATCAGAAAGCATTTTGACAGTTTTTTACCACTAGAGGGCATTAGTTCATGTGTTTCATATAGATAACATTGAGCTCAGGCACGTGAAGCTCCTAGGAGTCAGCACTGATTGGCTAAAAATGCATGTCTGTCAAAAGAACTGAAATAAGGGGGCAGTTTGCAGAGGCATAGATACAAGGTAATCACAGAGATAAAAAGTATATTATTATTACTGTGTTGGTTATGCAAAATTGGGGAATGGGTAATAAAGGGATTATCTACCTTTTTAAACAACAACAATTCTTGTGTTTACTGTCCCTTTAAGGTAGCCCGTTTGGCTAATGAAAGAGGAGAGTAACATGTCTTAGGCTTATGAACAATATTAACTAGAATTTGGAATTGAATCATTTAAGATGATGGTTAATAGCTGTGTTCTAGTTAGGGTTGCATACATTGTAATGTGTCCTACTAACTGGAGGAGCATGTAATCATTAGAGTAAAAATTGTTAGTAAGACACAGGCATATTGTTAATTTATCATTACCAGATAAGCTGCCGTAATACTGTAGCCCAGTATGCACAAACCACATCCACCAATCTTCAAGCATATGCTAGAGGTATACATCATAAAGTTAGCTAGAGATAACTATAGCTAGGCTTCAAATGAAATCATTATCATAAAATGCTATACCAAGATGAAAATGCAGTACCATGTATAGTTAGAGTTCTGAGCATTGCGTGGCATAAAAGCAGTCAAAAGGAATATTGGGACTGCTTATAAAAAGAAAGTTTATTAACTAACATATAAAGAGCTACGGGAAAGCTTAACACAAAAACATTAACATAAAATTCTATGACCTGATGGAAAAGCAGTGCTACATATATTTAAGGAGTGACTGCATGATATAAAAGGTAGCTAGAATACACACCAGGACTGCTTATAAAGACAAGTTTCCTAACCAATATGTAATGGAGTCCCGAAGAAGTGCAAAAACAATCATTAGTGCCCAACTGTAAAAGGATACAGCTTTCTCACTGGCTATTGAACAGACATAAGGGTTGGTAGTAGGCAGACATATGAAGCGTGTCCTCCTGGGTCCCATATTGGGTTGCAGCTACTTGTAGGATCAAGTGACAAAAGCCCTGTGTGGGCAGCATCAAGTGGTGTTTGTCAGAATACCCACTGTGGTCTAACGTAGTGGCATTGATCTTCCCTCTGAAAAAGTGGGATTCTCCTACCGGGATGATACGTTCTTCAGGAATCGTGCAGGCACCCAGTTCATCGGAGCGTGGGATTGTATTATTTTGCAATGCGGCAGATTTCAAAGTAGGTTTATGCCTCTCCAGTGAGACCTCAAGGATGCGGTCTGGGCACGGCCCCATAACACGCTTCGCTGAGACATCTAAGCAGGTACCTGCCACAGCCACAGGGTCCACTAGAAAGGCAGGAGAAAATGCCATCCATATCTCCTCAGTGAGCGTAGTGGTATAAGAATCAAACCGGACCATTAGTCCAGCAAGCAGATCTCTGATGTGAGTCTCCATAGTAAAATATGTATTTTTCAGTTACCTCGTTAAGATCAGTAATCACTCAGGGATCACCTTCTTTATCACTGTCCCTTAAACCTGGGGTGTCGACTTCTCTCGGCGGTTCTTGTGGGGTGAGGTATTCTCGCCAGAGATTTGCCTCAAGCTTCAATCTCAAGTAGGTCTATGGAGTAGTTCGGGTTGTTGGTGTATCTGCTCCATAATCATGAAGGCCGCATAGATAATGGCTAGTTCTTGCCTCTAAATTGTGTTGGAGCTTCTTGAAACTTTGCCTAAGTAAGGCTCGTCGTTATCCCCTTTGAGTCTGGGTGTCAGTGGGGCTATTTTCATAGCTTTTTTGCGCCAGTAATTGCGGTTTAGGAATTATGTTCTCTGGGCGCTCTCATAAAGCAGCCATCATGATCATTGGCCGGCTCCGCCCCAATACCTCTATTTTTAACCACTGCAAAAGCGCTAAACCCATGGTTAAAGTCAGATTTAGATTGGCATTGATCTGCTGGTCCAGAGCTGAGCATGGCCACAGAGACATCAGGAGTAGCAGTGCTGGTCCAGAGCTGAGAACAGCCGCTGAGCCATCAGGAGTAGCAGTGCTGGTCCAGAGCTGAGAACAGCCGCTGAGCCATCAGGAGTAGCAGTGCTGGTCTGGAGCTGTGCACAGCCGCTGTGCCATCAGGAGTAGCAGTGCTGGTCCGGAGCTGAGCACAGCTGCTGAGCCATCAGGAGTAGTAGTGCTGGTCCGGAACTGAACACGGCCACTGAGCCATCAGGAGTAGCAGTGCTGGTCTGGAGATGAGCACAGCCGCTGAGCCATCAGGAGTAGCAGTGCTGGTCTGGAGCTGAGCACGGTCACTGAGCCATCAGGAGTAGCAGTGCTGGTCTGGAGCTGAGCACAGTCACTGAGCCATCAGGAGTAGCAGTGCTGGTCCGGAGCTGAGCACAGCTGCTGAGCCATCAGGAGTAGTAGTGCTGGTCCAGAACTGAGCCCGGCAGCTGAGCCATCAGGAGTAGCAGTACTTGTCCAGAGCTGAGCACAGCTGCTGAGCATCAGGAGTAGTAGTGCTGGTCCGGAACTGAGCACGGCCACTGAGCCATCAGGAGTAGCAGTGCTGGTCCAGAAGTGAGCCCGGCAGCTGAGTCATCAGGAGTAGCAGTGCTGGTCTAGAACTGAGCCCGGGAGCTAAGCCATCAGGAGTAGTAGTGCTGGTCCAGAGCTATGCATGGCTACTAAGCCATCAGGAGTAGTAGTGCTGGTCCAGAGCTATGCACGGCTACTAAGCCATCAGGAGTAGTAGTGCTGGTCCAGAGCTATGCATGGCTACTAAGCCATCAGGAGTAGTAGTGCTGGTCCAGAGCTATGCACGGCTACTGAGCCATCAGGAGTAGTAGTGCTGGTCCAGAGCTGAGCACGGCTACTAAGCCATCAGGAGTAGTAGTGCTGGTCCAGAGCTGAGCACGGCTACTGAGCCATCAGGAGTAGTAGTGCTGGTCCAGAGCTGAGCTCGGCCACTGAGCATGCTGGTCTGGAGCTGACTTTAAAAGGGACATAAAAGTGCAAAAAGAAAATGCACTAAATGTGTTAAAACGTTATTATTGTGCTATTGATTGCATTTAACTATTTGTTTAACCTCTGAAAGTCAGCTCCGGAGCACCCCTAGCTACACACATCTAGTGAGCCAATGAGAAGAGGCATATATATTTGTCCATCAATCACCAGCTAGCTCCCAGTAGTGCATTTCTGCTCCAGAGCCTACATAGGTATGCTTCTCAACAAAGGATACCAGGAGAATGAAGTAAATTTGATAATAGAAGTACTGTAAATTGAAAGTCTCCTTAAATTGCATGTTCGGAATCGTGAAATATGATTTTTTTATTCCTTGACCCTTTCATTAAACTTTAACCTCTTTGTTGAGATGAACCACAGGAAATGGCAAGCAACAGTGCAATATAAAGATGCAACAATACAGAACTTTTGCTACTGCCTCTTTAAGTCACTTTTCTGGAACATAATAGTAAAATAAAAAAGCATGAGTACATTACAGTTTTACAGATCTCTTTATACCTAATGCACAATAAAAGCTAATACTGCAGTATGCCCAGTGCGGCCATATGCAAACACCGCACTTGCTCAGAAAGCCAACAGGGATACAAATCCCTAACAATACAAGATATGGTCAGCAGTCTGTGCAAGGGTAGGTTTTATGTTTAATGTGGATGCACAGGGCATATATACATATGCTTTATGTGCTTATGGTATTGCACATGAGAACATATTTTTTTTTACTATTGTTGCTTTACATTATTTGTTATTGTAGAGAATTTTGTAAACACTGATGCACAATTTTGAATTGTTTCCAGTGAACACTGTAAATACAAAAGTGTTACTGCACAGAAGGTGCCGATATTAAAATTTCACATACACAAGTAGCACAAGACACATTATTAATATTTACTACAACTTTCTTGCATAAAGGTGAAAAGACCAGTTAGATTTCACTCTCCTTGCACATTAAATTCACTATTATTAACTGATGCTAATTATCATTTAACCAGCCGACACTTTACTTAGTTAATGTTACTATGTCGGTTACTTTATAACTTATAATATCGTAGGTTTTGTTAAGTAGTTAGCACATTTCATTCATTACACAAATCTTCTTAATTATTCAAGCAAATGCCGAGTTGTATTTTGGTCAGTTTGCTCTTTGTCCTTGTTCAGCTGATAATTCCTTGAGCACTTTTCAATTTCAACACCATCACAATAAGGTTTTTACTTTTCAGTTTTGCCAAAACATATCCCCTTAATGACAGTGACACTCTGTACATCGCTTGTCACTTCCAGGGCTGTACCAGGGTGTCTTTCGCTAACAGGGACATGCAGAAATAGCGCAGTCTCGCTGCTATCGGAAGATGCACTCCTATACAAATAAAAGTGCAAAAGCTGATGTACAGAGATAATTAAAAGGTATATGAAACCCATTTTATTTTTTAAGATTCAGAGAGGGCATGCAATTTTAAACAACTTTCAAATTTACTTCTGTAATCCAATATTTTTTTGTTCTCTTGGATTGCTTCATCAAACAGGATACCTAGGTAGGCTCAGGAACTGCCGATTGTTGGCTGCACATCTATGCCTTATGTTATTGGCTCACACGTGCATTCCTGTTTCCTTAAATGGGCTAAGGGGGATATGTATCAAAGCGTCAACTATATTGAATTTGCGGGTGTCAATACGCTCGCCTAACATCGCGGCCGCAGATCTGAATACGATCTCCATATTTATAAATAAAGCCGTCAAAAACACGCGCACCAAGTACGGGGCAATGAGCATCGGACTGTTGTTAACTAACAGTCATTGATGACGCTGATATTCGTGTTTTTCCCAACTTTATTTATACCATTTCACTATGCTAAAATGTTTAATGCCTATCCCGCCACCGCCGCTACCTAAATAAAGTTATTAATCCCTATCCCGCCGCTCTCCAAAACACGGCTGCAACCTAAATAAAGTTATTAACCCCTATCCCGCCGCTCCCCGACACCGCCGCCACTAAATAAACTTATTAACCCCTAAACCTCTGGCCTCCCACATTTCCACCACTAACTAAACCTATTAACCCCTAAACCGTCAGCCCCCCACATCGCCAAAAACTAAATTAAGCTATTAACCCCTACACCTAACAACCGCTTAAATCTAAACTAAAATTACAACATCCATATCTTAATATAAATTAAAACTTACCTGTAGAATTAAAATAAACAAATTTTAAACTATTAACCTACCCTAACTATTATACTAAAATTTAATTAAACTACCAATTAAATAAACTAAATTACATATTAAAAAAATCTAACCCTACTAAAATTATTTAAACATACAATTAAACCTTATTAAAAAGTACTAAAAACAAAAACCCCCACTAAAAAAGACAAACACTAAATTACGAAAAATAACAAACCAAATTATCAAAAATAAAAAAAAATTACACCTAATCTAATAGCCCTATCAAAATAAAAAAGCCCCCCCAAATAAAAAAAAAAACCTAGCCTACAAAAAACTACCAATGACCCTTAAAAGGGCCTTTTGTGGGGCATTGCCCCAAAGATATCAGCTCTTTTACCTGTAATAACAAATACAAAACACTCTCCAAACAGTAAAACCCACCACCCAATCAACCCCCCAAATAAAAACCCTAACTCTAAAAAAAAAAAAAACTAAAGCTACCCATTGCATTGAAAAGGGCATTTGTTTTGGGCATTGCCCTTAAAAGGGCATTTAGCTCTTTTACATTGCCCAGACCCTAATCTAAAAATAAAACCCAACCAAAAAAAAAATGTAAAAAACCTAACACTAACCCCCGACAATCCACTTACAGTTCTTGAAATCCCGCTTGAAGGATCCATCCAGCCGGCGAAGTCATCATCTATGCGGCCTCTTCTATCCAGCCGGCAAATTTTATTTGTCCTTCATTGTGTGAATTACATTTTTTTTTTAGGATATAGCAAGATTAATGAGACAAGTAACTTTTTTTTTCCCCTCGCTGTTTCCGGGGGATATTTTTTTGCTTGAGGGGTATTTTTGATAGATGCATTTTATGTTTGTGATTTGTGGAAAACACACTGATGGGACCAGTCGATGTCCAAAATTTTATATCAGTTGAAAATATCATCAAGATTGTGATTAAGTTATATGCAAAAAAACAGGGCTATAATAAACAGATCTAACAAACCACAGGGTCTTTTTTTTGCCCCTAATACCTATAGAACTTGCATTGCTGTACTGCATTCTGATTATGTGTAAGTTTTCTGGATTTAAGAAGATAACTCTCCATGTAAAGAAACATAAGTAATTTTATTTGGTTTAAAATCACTATGTTGAAAACCGGTTGCTACTTTGCATAACAAGCAGTTTGTTTCCTCACTGTAATACAGTTTCTGTTTACTAAGATATTACTGTTTATACAAAGTAAGCCAATTGTGCCAGATTTACAGGGTTTAACTTAGGTCAAGGGGAGTTGTAGAGATAAAAAATAATTGACTAAATGATATAATGTTAAATAGGAAGAAATCCAGCACAAAATAATTGTACAAACATCAGCAAGCAAAACATATGTATATATATATATATATACACAGTGCTATGCAGAAGTTATAGGCAGGTGTGAAAAAATGTTGCAAAGCAAGAATGCTTAAATATAGAAATGTTGATAATTGCATTTTGCTAAATGATCAAAATAAAAGTGAGAAAACACTACAGAAGAAAAATATAAATCAAATCAATATTTAGTGTGACCATCCTTTGCCTTCAAAGCAGCAACAATTCTACTATGTGCACTTGCACACAGTTTAAGGAACTTGGCAGGTAGGTTGTTCGAAACATCTTGGAGAACAAACAATATTTTTGTGGATTTAGGCAGCCTCACTTGCTTCTGTCTATTCATGTAATCCCAGACCTGATGATGTTAAAATCAGCTCTCTGTGGGGGCCACGCCAATACTTCCAGGACTTCTGGTTCATCTTTACACGGAAGATAGTTCTTAATAACTTTCACTGCATGTTTGATGTCATTGTCATGCTGCAGAAAAAAATTGGGCCCAATAAGATGAATCCCTAATGGTATTGCATGTTGGAAAATCTCTGCCTGTACATCTCAGCATGAAGGAGACCATTAATTCTGACCAAATCCCCAACTCCATTTGCAGAAATACAGCCCCAAACTTGCAAGGAACCTCCACCAAACTTAAATGTTGCCTGCAGATACTCCTCAAGTCCTTTGCAAACAAACTGCCTTCTACTACAGTCAAATAATTTAAATTTTGACTCATCAGTCCAGGAGCACCTGCTGTCATTTTTCTGCACCCCATTTCTTCTTTGTTCATGCATACTTCCCATGTCTTCCCATGTCGGAGGTATGGCTTTTCAGCATCAAGTCTTCCATTATGACCACTTCTGACCAGACTTCTCCAGATAGAAGATAGGTGTGCAAGGGTCCCACTGGTTTCTGCCAATTCTGAGCTGATCGCACAGCTGGATATCTTCTGATTGTGAATTAAAGTAAGTTATCATGATTTGTTTCACCTATTGCACTTGGCCAACCACTGCGTCTACTTTCTCTGTAGCCTCTAGATATGAGTCTATTAGTGAGTTCATCTGCTTGTTTGAAGTATAATTGGAGGGTACTACAGTTTCTCCGTAATCTTAAATATTGGCCTTTGGGAATGCCTTTTTGCATGTGTGGGGCATGACAAGAGTCAGCTCTAAGTATAGTATTTCTTGATAGGGGTTTTCTAAATGTGCTAGTGATGATGTTTCCTTCATCATTGAGCTCTAATGTGAGATCTAAAAAGTTGATGATCTTATCATTATTTAGATGCGTAAATGACAGGTTAAGTGTATTGTTGTTGAAGAAATCAAGGATTTCCTGAATAGTAAGTTCAGTGTTTTTCTTGTAGATAAATATTAGGTCGTCTATGAATCTACCATATACCACTACTTTGTCCTCGAGGGCCAGCCCACCCCCAAAAAGGTACAGATGTTCGAAATACCCCATATATAAGTTTGCATAAGAGGGGGCGAATTTGGCTCCCATGGCTGTGCCGCATTTTTGGAGGTAGTACTGGCCCTCGAAGACAAAGTAGTTGTGTGTAAGAAGGAATCTTGTAAGTTCTTCAAGAAATGTGATAAATTCTTCAGGATAACTGGTGTGTCTCTTTAGCATATGTGTGAGGGCTTTAAGACCTTCCTCATGGGGGATACTAGAGTACAGGGCTGATACATCAACAGATAACCAAGTGTAGTCTTGCTGCCATGTGATGGTTTGAATTTGTTGTATGAGATGTGTGCTGTCTCGTATGTATCCAGGTAGGGACTTAACTATGGGTTGTAGTATGTTGTCTAGCCAGTTTCCTATCCTTTCGCATAGTGAGCCTCTGCTGGCCACAATGGGCCTGCCTGGTGTGTCAACAAGGGATTTATGTATCTTCGGTACTATGCGAAAGGTAGGAATGGTGGGATACTCCACTAGGCAATGAAACCCCTCTTCTAACGCAGAATCTAATAAGTTGTAAAGCTCTTGTTTGTACTTATTAGTGGGGTTATAGGTAAGCTTATGATATGTCTCTCTGTCATTAAGTTGTCTGTATACTTCTCTTCTATAGTCATCAGTATTGAGGATCACTACTGCACCACCTTTGTCCGCTGGGGTGACCACTATGTCATTATTGTTACTGAGTGACTTTAGTGCTTGTTGTTCGCTAATAGATACATTTTGTTTGCTCATAGAATTAGTGGTTATGGTGGATGCAGTCTCTATGGTGGAGTGCAAACCAGTGAGTTCTAACTCTACAAGGTTCTGAAACATTTCTATTGCTTCACTCCTACTATGTACTGGGTAAAAATGTGATTTAGTATATGTTGAGATTTTAGGTTTAGGGATGGAATCATAAATGCTAGCTTCTCTAAGTGTAATTGCTTGTAATGAGGTTAGTGTGTTCAGATCACATAGATCAGTGAATTTTAGGCCTATAGAGTATACCTCTCTGTGTGGTATATTTTCTGACAATGTGCAATTCTCTTGTGAATCAATAGTGTTTCTTATTTGTGAAAAGTGTTTGTATAAAGTGATTTTTCTAACCAGAGCATTAATGTCCAGTATAGTGGAAAATAGATCGAAATTGGTGGAAGGTGCGAAGGATAACCCTTTGTTTAACAAACTGATTTGAGAACTAGTGAGAGTAGTGCTAGACAAATTGATTACTGATCCTATTTCTTTTGTGTTGTCTTTTTTATTCTGCTTGGATAACGTAGTGGTAGATCCTTTTTTGGTGTGCTACTAGTGATAGGTATTTGTACTAGTGTTGATAGCTTTGGTCTACCTTCTGGGATGTCATGACTAGTTGTTTCTTCATTGGAGGTGTGTGCTTGTGTGTCCTCTGTAGTCAGTGATCCCTCTGTATTGTCTGTGTCAATACTCGAAAATGTGACTCGTTTGGCATTGGGTGTATGGTTAAAGGTGCCTTTTCTTTTGTTTTTGTTCTTATTTTTATTTTTGTGGTTATTGTGTAGGGAGTGACCCTTTTGTCTATTTGGTCTATCTTTTTGCCATGAATATACGATGTCTAATTCATAATCTTTTACATCCCTTTGGTACTTACTCACTTTTCTTTCTGATAGTGTGGAATCTAATTGTTGCATGGTAGTGTCTAGTTGTGTTTTATAATCTATGTATTTCTTTGTCTGTTCAAATGGTTTTAGTGACTCTACAATCTCCTCTATTTGTGCTAGTAGAGAATCCCTCTCTTCTTTTTTATGTTTTAACAGCTGCTTCATTAGGATAATGGAGCAATTAGTTAAATTATTATTCCATTCATCCATGAAATCCTGGTTGTTCAATGCACTTGGCCAACCACTGCGTCTACGATCCTCAGTGTTGCCCATTTCTTTGCGCTTCTTCAGAAGAGCTTGGACAGCACATGGAAACCCCTGTCTATCTTGAAATTTCTGCCTGGAAGAGACCTTGCTGATGCAACAAGACCTTGTGTCTTGTTGCTCTGCTCAGTCCTTCCATGGTATATGACTTAACATTAAACAGTCTTCAGCTCAGCTTGTTAGCAGAGTTTGGCTGTTCTTCACCCAGTTTTATTCATCCTACACAGTTGTTTCTGTTTCAGTTAATGATTGTGTTTCAACCTATATATTAAATTGATGATCATTAGCACCTGTCTGGTATAATGGTTTAATCATCCTGGCTATATACCTACAGAATCCCAGACTTTGTGCAAGTGTACCTAGAAGAATTGATGCAGTTTTGAAGGCAGAGGGTGATCACACCAATATTGATTTAGATGTTCACTCACTTTACATTTTGTTAATAGAGAACAATAAATTATTATCAATTCTATTTTTGAAAGCATTCTTTACATCATTATTTCATACCTGCCTATGAGTTTTTTTGATACAATATATATATATATATATATATATATATACACACACACACATACAGCAAATAGTGGCAGGTGCACTCTCACAAACAGTTCAGTTCAAATGCCAGGGTTCTAGAGTAGGGATCAGCACTCACTGGTCTTAACAAATACTGGATTTATTCAGTGACGTTTCAGGGAATACAACCCTTCATCAGACCAAAGTACCTACTGTGAAACAAACATTTATACACCCCCAAAAGACCCTCCCCCAGTGTAAAAAAATGCCAAAATTGTTCAACCCCACTACTGTAAACAACACCAACATTGAAAACATACTTAAAATATATTAAAATTTAAAAAAAACTGCAGAATGGCCACGCAAGGTGATTGATAACAATGGCAGCAATCATATGAGCACAGTGTCAGAAATGTAACAATGCAGTATCAGTAAGGGAGACATGCTAACAATGTGTAAATATCTGCATATGAGATGTCAATTAAACATACAATCCCCAAACTGTCCGTATCGAGGAGACCGTTTACATTTAGCATACAGACAACAATAGTAAACAGTGACCCACATATTGCACAAAAAATGTATACTATGATGGTAAATTGGAGAGCATAAACAAGTGTGTCAGTGTATTTCTATACATAGTACGGCTCCGTGGGTAGAAAGCCTTCCCCATAACGATCCATAAATGTTGACATCCTCTATTCATACAAGGGGATAGATCACACACAAGAGTCAAACAGCTGATAGAAAAGTAATGCTGTGTAAAGTGTAGCGTAGCGCTTAGCGAGACAAGCAGGTCCTGCTTCAAAGATCCATAAACATAATGGACATACATAGAGCCATAGCTACATGATCACCTCAAATGTTCAGAGTCACATGGGGCCAAGGACTTGGTCAGGAGCTAGGTACATATTGTCTATAATGAATAAAAAGTCCCGGTAGCACAGTTACAGCGACTCAAAACTATTCAAAGATATTCAAAGATATATAATGTCTGTGAACACACCTGTGTGTCTCCAGGGCCGGATGTGGGGTCATTTCTCCAATCATCACAGAAAGCAATGCCGGTTGATGTCCGTGTTGAGACCGCAGGGATGGACGGCTATATATCCATTCCACCTAGCCGTGTGACTTTTTATTCATTATAGACAATATGTACCTAGCTCCTGACCAAGTCCTTGGCCCCATGTGACTCTGAACATTTGAGGTGATCATGTAGCTATGGCTCTATGTATGTCCATTATGTTTATGGATCTTTGACAGTTGGTTATGTGGGTAGGGACCTATATTTCACCTATATCCCCCCACTAAGGTACTACACTTATAGAGTCGGTGCACGATGTGACGTCCACAACATAGCGTTGGGTCAGCTCTGACCCTATACGATTATTTCTTATTGTGCTTGTTATTTATTCTGTTGTAACCTCTATTTTGCGCTATGGTGTTGTAGGAATGCATACATGATTTGTGGGAAAGTGTGCTGTGGACATGTAAACTTATTGATCTGTTGTTATACACGTTTATCCCCTATGATGGGCATTTCACATATTAGTATGCCAGTTTGTGCCTTCCCAATCCCGATATGCAGAGCTCCAGTGCCATGATTTTCGGTGATTAGTATAGATGGCCGCCACCGTAAGTGATCCAGTTTACGCATTGGACATTTTCCTTTTAGGGCTTGCCCCTCTCGCCCTATCCCGTTACCTGTCTAGCCCCGTATGAGTGGAGGTCACCTGATTATATACATACGCTCTGTGGTACATATCCCTAATGAATAGGGCCCGCTATTTAGTACCTTTATAGACTAGACTACTATTGCCGCATACATAGCCCCACGGTCTGTCTGACTATAGCAGGGTGCTCTTATGTAATGTCTATCTCTATTGCTACCGGTCTCTTATAGTACTCGGTTTTGGCAGGTATTATTATTTAGTTCTATTACACATGGGGGCTTGCCCATTTGAACCTATCCCATAGCACTGTGGTCCCTCAGTATGGGCGGAGCTGTCCTGGAGATACGCATGCACATTGCTGATACATGTCCTTTGAAGCAGGACCTGCTTGTCTCGCTAAGCGCTACGCTACACTTTGCTGACTAAAATGTATGTACTGATACGTCCAGCATTACTTTTCTATCAGCTGTTTGACTCTTGTGTGTGATCTATCCCCTTGTATGAATAGAGGATGTTAACATTTATGGATCGTTATGGGGAAGGCTTTCTACCCACGGAGCCGTACTATGTATAGAAATACACTGACACACTTGTTTACGCTCTCCAATTTACCATCATAGGGCGCCATGTACTAAGGCGTCAATTTTTTCGCACAGACCGTATCGAAATAACCCGCCGGCATTCGCACCATGCGGATGGCACTTCGTTACATGAATGTACTAAAAACCAAGCCGTAAAATTTCGCGTCTATTGTGTGTCGAAGACAATCGGATTATTGATAACTTTAAAGTTTCGTTCGGCGCGAAAGAGCAAAGTTAAGAAGCAGTCTGCGACCTGATTGGTTTAGTTCTTTACCCACGTGACGATCTAGGTGTCAATAACTTTGGTTAGGTGCCTCGAAAAAGCAGACTGGCTGATGCCAATTATAACGCTAGACACAGCTTGGAATGAACCGGTGGCAAAAAAGTGTAAGGCTGCCAACAGTTTTAATAGTCCGGGTATGGCTTGTGAACGCGCTGTCATTGGTTCAAGGTATTCTGCTATTTCATTGTAAAGTTGCATAATAGCTTCTCTGTCCAAACGGAATCTCTGGATAATCTCTCGATCAGAAATGCTTTCCAAACCCATACGTGGAAGGAAAACTCTAGGGACTCTAATTCTTCTACCTCTCCAGTTGTCAACCGGTGCCTGTATAGCCCTTCTTCCTCGTAATTGAATTAATCGGAAAAGAAACATGTGTAAAAGTGTCTCCATCTTCATTCAGTGATCCAAAAACCAATAATGCTACAATAGTAGTCTAGTCCTTTCACTTAAGTACTTCTACCTGGCGTCAGGTTGATACCCCCTATAGCTTTCTATTGTATTCGCTACCTAAATGGTCGCGAAGCAAATCACGCGAAGTTACAGTGAAAGTTGGAGCGGGCGGATTAGTTGTAACATTCATAATTTCCGATTACAGCGAATTTAAGTGCGATCGAACATGTAGTAAGTGGAAAAATGCTTCGGAACGATGAGTTGAGTAAAATTAGGATCGCTGATGAAAATAGTGGTTTTTTGAGCAGATCGCAGATTGGTACATACGAGAAGCAGATCGTGAGCGAATTTTGACGCGGAAATACAGACGGACGGTCACTTCGAAGCTTAGTACATGGCGCCCATAGTATATATTTTTTGTGCAATATGTGGGTCACTGTTTACTATTGTTGTCTGTATGCTAAATGTAAACGGTCTCCTCGATACGGACAGTTTGGGGATTGTATGTTTAATTGACATCTCATATGAAGATATTTACATATTGTTAGCATGTCTCCCTTACTGATACTGCATTGTTACATTTCTGACACTGTGCTCATATGATTGCTGCCATTGTTATCAATGACCTTGCGTGGCCATTCTGCAGTTTTTTTTAAATTTAATGTATTTTAAGTATGTTTTCAATTTTGGTGTCGTTTACAGTAGTGGGGTTGCCTAGGCAACAATTTTGGCGTTTTTTTTTTACACTGGGGAGGGTTTTTTGGGGGTGTATAAATGTTTGTTTCACAGTAGGTACTGTGGTCAGATGAAGGGGTGTATTCCCCGAAACGTCACTGAATAAATCCAGTATTTGTTAAGACCAGTGAGTGCTGATTCCTCTTTTCTATATATAAACATTTTCATGTGCAGAGGGGATGTCTCTGAATGACAGATGCCCTGGAATATTTTTGCATCCGTCTGACTGTCAGAGAGGGTTGCAGACTTTCGCTTGCCAATGTATTGAAGAACTCTCTGATAGTTGACCATTTAAAAGAACATGAAACCCAAATACTTTTATCATCATTCAGACAGAACAAACAATTTTAAATAACTTTCCAATTTACTTCTGTTATCAAATGTACTTCATTCTATTGGTATCCTTTGTTTAAGGTGCAGCAATGCACTACTCTGAGGGTTAGCTGAACATATTGGGTGAGCCAATGCAGGAGGTATATATGTGCAGCCACCAATCAGCAGCTAGTTCAGTTCCCAATAGTGTTACTCCTTGGCCTACCTATTTATTCTTTTTAACAATGGTTAGCAAGAGAAGAAAACATATTAGCTAATAGAAGTAAACAGAAAGGTTGTTTAAAATGGTATGTTCTACCTAAATCATGAAGGACAAAAATATTGGTGTCTATGTCCCTTTAATGGGACACATAAGTCAAAATGACACTTTACATTTAATAACAGAAGTGAACAGGAGAGTTACTTAAAATTGCACTTATTTTTCTTGGTATCCTTGGTTGGAACTTTTCACCTTTCCTTTGGAAGCCTACTGAGGTAGGCTCAAGAGCGTTCACGTGGCTTTAGCACTATATATGAGCAGTGTTTGCAACAATATTTAGAACAATGTTACACTATAGCGAAAGGGGAAATTTGGCCATTTCTTGTCACTTTAAACCATAGTGAGTGTGTTATACAGTGTTGGTTTGTACACATTGAGGGACTAAATCAGTAAAATCCCACAGTTACAGAATGAGAACAGAATGTTTATAGCTTTATTTCCAGTAAGTCAGTCCTTTGCTTTTTGGAAAATTTTCTTCGGTTTAAACTGACCCAAAACCTTAGACATTTATTGTGAGAAAGAACGTATGTGAATCACACAGCAAAATCAGATATGAGATCGAATTATCTTAATCTGACGACCTTTAGTCTGTAACTTTGAGCTTTGGAAAAAAAAAATCAGTATGAGATTCTTAGTGAAGACGATGAGCAGTCATATAATTAAATGATTAGCTATAAAAAGGATTATGAGCCAACTGGGCACAAAAATAAGTCCAGGCATTTAAAGGAAGAACAACGGGGCCACAGCAGACCCCTGACACTGCAGTCCCTCTGTCTACTACAGACCAAACATCAGGCCAGATATCTAGGGGCTGACTGTCTAAAGCTCACTGGAATTGAGTGAAATCATCATGCTGACCATGGCATTGGCAGCCTTCACCAGGGGCAGAACTACCATTGGTGCAGCAGGTACAGTGGCACCAGAGCCCATGAGCTCGAGGGGACCCATAGAAGCCAGTCTATACATAGGTGTAAGCAGAATGTGTACAATTTTAATGCAAGGAAGCCTTTTATTAGTGCAAGTAGCAGGTCCATCTATCTATACACAAAATAATTATACAGAGCAGAATGTATTTTTTACTTTTGCTTTTTACTAAGTTACCTTTTGGGGGGCCCTAAAAAAATCCTGCACCAGGGCCCTCTTTTAAGTAGGTCCGCTACTGTCCTTCACATAATTAAGTAAAAAAAAGGATCTGAACCTGTAAGTCTTGGTGAGTGGTGAGCTACCTTTTGTTGAAAGTAATGAAGCTCTCCGGAATGGAGAATCTTGCAGACAGTAGTCATCGCCATCTGCAGAGATTAACGGGGGACAAATTCTTATAAATAAAAACAGGATGGAGTAGGTGGAGTCAGTGCTGGTGGGTGGAGCATGGAATGTGATTTTTAGTGAGTGGTTAGGGCTGTCCAGGAGATGATATTATGCAGATATGGGGTGTGGCTAGGTGGTTAGGTGAGAGGAAACAGCGGTGGGGAGGAGCAATTTTATAGTTTTGTACACACGCCTTTTGTTATCAGTGCAATAACTGCATTACCTATTTTGAGACAAATGTGTAAGCTTACATTTAGTGAGATAAATGCAAAATCTACTGAGGTAGCATGATTAGAGAATACAATAAGACCCATAAGAGAACTCCAGACACGCCCAAGAAACGCCTCTTTTCAGTCACCTGCCAAGGCTCATTTTACACAATAGAAAGATAAAGTACACTTTAATTTTGTCATTTTTGTTCTGGTTTTAATTTTGAATTTAGAAAATCACATTTAACCTTTAAAATTATTTTTTTTGTACACTTTAAATAAGAATACTATTTTGTCATTTAAAGGGATAGGAAACCCCAAAAAATTATTTTGTGATTCAAGCAAAGCATACAATTTTAAAAATGTTTCCATTTATCTATATCATCAAATTTGCTTCATTCCCATGCTATTCTGTGTTGAAGAGATACCTAGGTTAGCATCTGGAGCACTACATAGCAGGAAATAGTGCTGCCCTCTAGTGCTCTTGTAAATGGATAGCATTCTTGAAAAATTGCTGACATATTGTGCTCCAGAAATGGCCAGATTGTCAGCATATGTCCCTGCTTTTCAACAAAGGATAACAAGAGAACAAGAGAACAAAGAAAAACTGATAATAGAAGTAAATTAGAAAGTTGTTTAAAATCACATGCTCTAAAATGTTGCTCTGTACTTTTAATGAGTATTAGTAACACAATTTTTACTTTATACGTTAAATACAATTTTTTAAACTAATATATATATATATTTTTTTTTACAACATATAAATTAAAGAGACAGCCGACTTCAGTATTTGTATTGCTTAAAAAGATAGATAATCCCTTTATTACCCACTCCCCAGTTTTGCATAACCAACACAGTTATATTAATACACCTTTTACCGCTGTGATTACCTTGTATTAGGGTGACCATATTGCCGCTTTAAAAAAGGGACATATATGAAAAATACATATGTCAGGGCTGTTTTCAGGGCTGTTTAAAGAAATGTGTTGTGTAAGAACCCTGACATGAGTCTTTTTCATGTGTTCCTTTTTAAAGTGGCAATATGGTCACCCTACCTTGTATCTAAGCCTCTGCAGACTGCCTCCTTATCTCAGTTCTTTTGACAGACTTGCATTTTAAGCCGATCAGGGTCCTCTCATAAGTTAATTAACATGAGCCTACCTAGGTTTAGCTTTCAACAAAGAAAACTAAAAGAACTATGCAAATTTGATGATAAAAGTGAATTGTAAAGTTGTTTAAAATTCCCTGCCCTATCTGAATCATGAAAGTCTGGATTGGTCTGTCTAAATAAGGCAAATAGTGGAGACCTTTGAAAACAATTGCAGCAAACAATATATAAATGTATTCAGATTATGCTAGCATGATCATTTTTTGCACAACTTGTCAATACACATACAGTGATGTCTTATGTCCCTTTAAAGGGAACTTCAGAATCTCTCTCTGCCTCTTGTATGTAATATATTCATTAATAATAAAAACTTTCTAGCTTTATTGGAAAATGGTCATATTAGAGGATAACAATATTGAGAACATAAATAACTTATATGTACTGGTTTTATTTGTCGGTTAATATTGATCTTAAACATGTACTCATTAACTCATTATTACACTTACAGGCACCCATGTCATGGATCTTCCAGCAAGAAAATACCCTCCAACTGTACCCCGGCTGGCTCGGACTGATGACTGGAATAGATATAGATATTGTTAGTGTACAATGTATCACAGAAATTACAGTAAAAATAGCAACATTATGAAATAATAATACATTTAAAAGGACATCAAAGACCCCTTATACAATGCCCTCTACTAATATTGGCCCCTTGGTAAATATGAGCAAAGAATGCTATAAAAAATTGTCTATATTGTTTAACTTATTGATCTTTTTTTAATAAACACACAAAAATACACTTCTCTCAAGGATATCAAACAATTGCAAACACAACACAGGTTAATAAAAAAAAAAAAATCTTTGCTAAATATACAGTATGTGTGGCACAATAATTGGCACCCCATGAATTCATATGAGAAAAATATATTTGAAGCATATTCCCATTTATATTTTACAGTTTTTAGTACATCTGGGAGATTAGGAACAGGAAGTTGTTCAACCGTTACTTCCTGTTTCACAGGGGTATAAATATGAGGTAACACATGGGCAAAATTCCCTTAGTCATTCATCACAATGGGTAAGACCAAGGAATATAGCTGTGATGTGCAGCAAAAGGTTGTTGAGCTTCACAAAATGGGAAGAGGCTATAAGAAAATAGCAAAAGCATTGAAAATTTCCATTTCCACCATCAGGGCAATAATTAAGAAGTTCCAGTCAAATGGAAATGTTATGAATCAACCTTAAAGAGGACGTGTGTCTATATTGTCTCAACACACTGTAAAGAGGATGGTTTGAGTGGCCAAAATGTCTCCAAGGATCACAGCTAGAGAAATGTAGAAGTTAGTTGCCTCTTGGGGTCAGAAAGTCTCCAAAACTACAAACCAATGTCACCTACATCACCACAAGTTGTTTGGAAGGGTTTCAAGTTTGCCAGACACTACTGGAAGTTAAAATGGGATCAGGTTCTATGGTCAGATAAAACCAAAATAGAGCTTTTTGGCAGTAAACACCAGAGGTGGGTTTGGTGCACACAGAGATGTAGCCATATGGAAAAGTACCTAATTCCCAAGTTAAATATGGAGGTGGCTCTTCAATGCTTAAAATGGGCCGTGGTTGCATCTTCCAGCAGGACAATGATCAAAAAACACATCTCAAAATCAACAACAAAAAATGGTTTACTGACCACAAAATCAAGGTCTGTATGGAGGAATGGTCTCAGATCCCTTGCAATATATTCTCCAACCTCAGGCACTATAGGACTCATAGTTGTTATCTTGGCAAAGGGAGGTAGCACAAAGTATTGAATTAAATATTTTTTTATTTTTTGGGGATAAACCTGTGTTTGATATCCACAAGGGCAGAGTATTTTTGTGTAATTTTTTTTTATACAAAAAGATCAAAAGGTTAAACAATAAAGACAATTTTTCACAGCCTTCTTTGCTCATATTTGCCAAGAGTTCCAATATTAGTGGAGGGCACTGTATATGCATAGTACAGTGTTCCCTCTAAGGCCAGATTTTGTGAGCAGCCCAGCAGTGAAATAGTTAATACAGAAACCATATCTTGCTGTGAGCATTGTGTAGTCTTTGCTAACTGCAGGGTGTGGTTCACTAATTAACTGTTTCACTGCTATGCCGCTCACAAAATCTGACTATAGAGGGAACACTGGCATAGTATATATCCATAGCTATGCAATGCCCGTCTCACAGCAAAGTGAATAAATCCCTTGAAAAGTCTGTTGGGTATATTTATCTTGCTTTTTTTTGTTTGACTTGCTATGGGCAAATATAAATGAGATCCTACATAATCAGTAAAATATTGTTCGGCACGTTACAGGGTCATGGTTCTTAATCCTGCAGAATGCTCTCTAGCCATTGTTGCCGGGAAAGACAGAAGTAAAATTACACGAAAAGCAAGCAAACAATATATATATATATATATATATATATATATATATATATATATATATATATATATATATATATATATATATATATATATATATATATATATATATATATATATATACAGGGCGTGCAGAATTATTAGGCAAGTTGTATTTTTGAGGATTAATTTTATTATTGAACAACAACCATGTTCTCAATGAACCCAAAAAACTCATTAATATCAAAGCTGAATAGTTTTGGAAGTAGTTTTTAGTTTGTTTTTAGTTATAGCTATTTTAGGGGGATATCTGTGTGTGCAGGTGACTATTACTGTGCATAATTATTAGGCAACTTAACAAAAAACAAATATATACCCATTTCAATTATTTATTTTTACCAGTGAAACCAATATAACATCTCAACATTCACAAATATACATTTCTGACATTCAAAAACAAAACAAAAACAAATCAGTGACCAATATAGCCACCTTTCTTTGCAAGGACACTCAAAAGCCTGCCATCCATGGATTCTGTCAGTGTTTTGATCTGTTCACCATCAACATTGCGTGCAGCAGCAACCACAGCCTCCCAGACACTGTTCAGAGAGGTGTACTGTTTTCCCTCCTTGTAAATCTCACATTTGATGATGGACCACAGGTTCTCAATGGGGTTCAGATCAGGTGAACAAGGAGGCCATGTCATTAGATTTTCTTCTTTTATACCCTTTCTTGCCAGCCACGCTGTGGAGTACTTGGACGCGTGTGATGGAGCATTGTCCTGCATGAAAATCATGTTTTTCTTGAAGGATGCAGACTTCTTCCTGTACCACTGCTTGAAGAAGGTGTCTTCCAGAAACTGGCAGTAGGACTGGGAGTTGAGCTTGACTCCATCCTCAACCCGAAAAGGCCCCACAAGCTCATCTTTGATGATACCAGCCCAAACCAGTACTCCACCTCCACCTTGCTGGCGTCTGAGTCGGACTGGAGCTCTCTGCCCTTTACCAATCCAGCCACGGGCCCATCCATCTGGCCCATCAAGACTCACTCTCATTTCATCAGTCCATAAAACCTTAGAAAAATCAGTCTTGAGATATTTCTTGGCCCAGTCTTGACGTTTCAGCTTGTGTGTCTTGTTCAGTGGTGGTCGTCTTTCAGCCTTTCTTACCTTGGCCATGTCTCTGAGTATTGCACACCTTGTGCTTTTGGGCACTCCAGTGATGTTGCAGCTCTGAAATATGGCCAAACTGGTGGCAAGTGGCATCTTGGCAGCTGCACGCTTGACTTTTCTCAGTTCATGGGCAGTTATTTTGCGCCTTGGTTTTTCCACACGCTTCTTGCGACCCTGTTGACTATTTTGAATGAAACGCTTGATTGTTCGATGATCACGCTTCAGAAGCTTTGCAATTTTAAGAGTGCTGCATCCCTCTGCAAGATATCTCACTATTTTTGACTTTTCTGAGCCTGTCAAGTCCTTCTTTTGGCCCATTTTGCCAAAGGAAAGGAAGTTGCCTAATAATTATGCACACCTGATATAGGGTGTTGATGTCATTAGACCACACCCCTTCTCATTACAGAGATGCACATCACCTAATATGCTTAATTGGTAGTAGGCTTTCGAGCCTATACAGCTTGGAGTAAGACAACATGCATAAAGAGGATGATGTGGTCAAAATACTCATTTGCCTAATAATTCTGCACTCCCTGTATATATATATATATATATATATATATATATATATATATATATATATATATATATATATATATATATATACACACACACACACATACATACATATATATACACGCACACATATATATATACACATGCAAATTTATTTCACTGTATATGTCTTATTAAAATAGGAATTTGTCACCAAGAGGTTCAAGTGATGATATGTAATAGGTTAACTATTTATATAAATATCTGGCCCATTTTCCATGGTTTCTCAAGATTAATATTGACATGTTTAGGTTGTTGAAATTCCAGCGTCTTAATCAAGTGTTAGATGCCGTAGACAAAAGGCAAATAAATCTGCATCGCAGATCACATTTACAGCACTTGTGCCAGGAACTGAATAATTCAAAAGCACTAGAGCGACGCCAGCTGAGAGGAATTTTTATTGGATTAACTGAAGATTCTTCATGGGGAGGTAATCAAACATAATACAAAAGTAGATTACAGTGATTGTGAAAAGGAAATAACCCTCCCCCCCCACAGCTTTCAACTGGAAAATCCTTAGCACACAGCTAATAGTGTTTCTACTGAAGAAAAGGATTCTGGGTAAGGACATGCAAATGAGATGCGCCCAGACTCCCAATCACACTTTTGCTTCGTAATTCTTATGTAAATAGATTGCTGTACAAGACGTGGGCTATGCAAAAGTCAGAAATCAACCCCACAATAAATGGGAATAAATGTGCCATAATTTTATTTCATGATTCAGCTGGAGCACGCAATTTGTAACAAGGCACCAAAATAAATAAGGACAATAAATATATTACAAAGTTGTTTTACTAGATACAATGAATGCCTTTCTGAGGTCAGGCTGTCAGGCCTCACTGACTGAGACATGCAGAAATAGCGCAGTCACTCCGCTGTCGACGGTGAGACCCCCAGACTGCCGACGTACAGGGTATTGTGGTGCTCAATAAGGGGTTAAATATTTTATAGTACATTGTTTAAAATGCATTAAACCCTGTAATTTTTTTTTTATTGTGATCTTTTGCAATGCACTAATTAAAGGCTTCTATTATTTAATTTGTTTTATTCTCTTGATGTTGTTTGCTGAAAAAGCATATCTAGATAGGCTCAATAGCTACTGATTGGTTGCTGAATATAGATTCCTTGAGTGATTGGCTCACCCATGTGCATTGCAATTTCTTCAACAAAGGATATCTAAAAAAATAAGCAAGATAGATAGTAGAAGTAAAATGGAAAGCTGTTTGAAATTGTATTCTCTATTTTTATCATGAAAGAAAAAATGTGGGTTTAGCGTCTCTTTAAAGGGATGTGAAAGTCAAAATGACTTAACATGCACATACTTTATGACAAACAGATTTGCAAGAATACTTTTAAGATTATAGATTTGTAAGAGCACTAGAAGGCTGCAGTGTTTGGTGCCATGTTGTGATCCAGACATGCTAACCACCGAACAAGAATACCAGAAGAACTAAGCACATTTTATATCATAGCAGTAAAATTAGAAACTTTGTTTAAATTGCATGTGCTATCTGAGTAACAAAAGAAAAAAAGTTTGCGTTTCATGTACCCTTAGGAAACATCTGTCCACTGATTTCTGCATTATGATTATCATTCATTAATTTCTCTTCATTTTGATTTTGACATGATTTGTTTGGTCTATTTTTAAAATAACTTTAACCAGAGAATTCACTTACAGGGAGGTGTATCCCTGGAAGCAGGTAAAGCTGGATGGAAGGGAGCTTGACCTGTGGTAGGAGAGAGCCCCATGATTGGTTTAAGGCTGAAAGGGGCTGGAGTATTTAGGCCACAATATAAGGGAACTGAGCGGTGAAAAGTAACAGAAAAGTTATTGCAGAATCCTGTGAAGAAATCTCTTTGTGGTGCCGTGTGTCTTTTCTCCTGCTCAGTTCTGTTATGGCGGCTGATGAGGAGCTGCTTGCTAAACTTAGAGAGGCAGCTGTATCCATAAACCCTTCCTGGCTGGAGGATAAGGTTCAACTGCCTCTGGATGACGGGCCGGTGGAGAAAGACCTGGAGGCACCTTCTAAACGGAGTCATTCATAGCGGAAATCTAGGCCGCCTAGAAAATTGAGCTCTGAAGTTCCCAGTGGAACCAGAGGCGCCGGGAGGTGAAGTGTGAGTTCTGGCAGGAAGAAAAGTGGAACTCCAGCGACAGCAATGGTTACAGTGGAGGCGGTGGGAAGAGGGTGGTTCAAATTGGAGGGCAGCAGCGATCATTAGGTGCAGGCCGCACCTGTTTTAACAGTGAGGGGGTATAATGGTGATGCAGGTGGTGGTACATGGTACCACTGGGCCTGATGAGCAGATTGGAGAAGCATTGTGGCTGCAGATACCAGAGGGGTATGACGGCCTGGTTGGGCCTGATGGTAGAAGGGGAGGGGCAATGAGGCAGTAGGGAATGGAGGAGTTTGACGGCCCAGGGGGGCTGCTGATCAGATGGGAGGAGCCTTGAGTCTTCAGGGACCAGAGGGGCATGATGGACCAAATGAGCCTGGGGATTATAGGGTGATTGGGAGCCCAGTTGAAAGGGAGGGGTCAGAAGGGGATGTCCAAATAGATGAGAACGAGGCTTGGGGGTAAGGAAGCCTTAGAAGAGTCATGGATCCTTGGGGGTGGATATGGGAGGGGGATTATTGTATTGTAGTGGAGGATGGAGAATTAGGAGATGTTGACATGGTTGAGGAGTTGGGGGACATGTCCCTGTTTTTAGCCCCATCTGATGAGGAATTTGTCCCCCCAACTCCTAGGGAGGTCAGGCCAGTTGGGAGATTTTCTTTTCCTGGGGTACATAGGGATCCTCCTTCCACAAGTGTAGGGGTGGGCCCCCAGTTCAGTATACTGTTCCTGTTTCTTCACAAGGGGAGAGTGGGCCTTTTATTGGTACCCCATGTGTGGGTTTATTTATTATAGAGCTAAGGGCCACCGCTTCATGGAATGACGTCTGGGAATGGGATTTCTCTGGTCTGCAAGGCTCTTGGACCGAGTCCATATGGCTGGATCCGGATGATGGCGTTTCCCAAGGGGAGCGTCCAGGTCCTGGAGGTCGGGGGGTGCTGGTGAGTATGGCCCATGGTTGCAGCCCGGAGCCAGAGGGTCCCTGGGGATAAGTCGGGTGGTGGGGCTAGAGGCATCAATGCTTTTTGGGGATGGCCTGGTAGGTCATGTGGAAGTGTAGGGGCTGCTAGGGGAAGATCTTGCAGGAGAAATGGAGCAGAGGAGCTGTGGCCCGGTGGGATGGGAGGTACAGAGCCTAAGAGGGTTAAGGGTAATGTCACGGTTGGAGTCCCCAACCTGGTAGGGGATCCCAGGGTAAGCTTTGTTGGGGTTGATTGGGGTTAACATGTCCCTGTTTTGCAGAATCATACAAGGCAGCCGCACCAGCCGGGAGCGGGCGGGAAGTGGTGTGACTGTTGGTGAGTCTGGTCACATTGCTGGGATTCTAGAGCCAGAAGGGAGAAGGTCTAGGACTAACAATCTGTTGCATAATCAAGAAATTATGGCTCGGGGTCATCCAGCAGTGGACACATGGACAGGTGAGAACAGTTTTATTGCAGGGACATGGGACTAGGGCTGCGTGTGGTGGTAGTGTGCATGGTGATCATATGTCGCAGGCATTAGTAACTGGCTTGAGGGAGTTGTTAGCCAAGTTACACAGTTCTAGACCTTTTGGGAACATTGCAATGATTTTGGCTTGCAGCTGTTTATTCTGGATGTTAAGGAGGCAATGATGGGGTTGGCAGGACTGGATTGATGGGTTCAGCCCAGTCATTGGCCGGGTTGCTAGTTCTTTACACGTGTCAATACATATGGTCACGTAGAAAATGGGGAAATTGGTGCCTTCTAGGGGCAAGGGGTTCCTTAGAGCCAAGTGTTAAAATAAAGGATTGATGGGCTCAACAGATATTAAGTTGGGTCCAGAGGACTGACGGCCATATTATAAGAGAAATGAACTAGCACCGCAGTTTGGGCCATAAAAATGTGAGAAGGTTCATCAGGTTATAAGTTTTAAAATAGTTGGTTATTATTGGATGTTTATATAGTATTTAAAGTTTATAGAAAATATATATTTAATAAAGGAGCTGCGGCCAATTTTTATACCAACATGAGAGTCTTGTGTCGTTATTTATAGTATAAGGTTAAAAAGTGGGTAAGGAGGATATGAGGATAATTGGAGCAATAATAAAGGGGTGAAAAATTGACGACTCAAAAAGGTCAAGTGAACAAGTTGACTCCTTGATTAATGGGACACTTAGAGTTCTCAGATTTACTGACATTTAAATGGCAACACTTTTAAAAGTGAAAATTGGTGATGTACTGACATCTAAAAGAAGGCACATACTACAGTGTATTTTGTAAAACAGATGCTCCTGTCCTAAGAAAAAAAAAATGTTATGCTTGTGTCAGCCAGTGAGCAATCAGTCCCTAAGGTGCACACACACACATGCACTCCCGTTTAGCTTCAAAAGCAAACAGCTTTAAGTGACTTTTGTGCAAAAATGTGAGTGTGTGTCACACCTGCTAGAGTCAAAAAAGCAAATTATGTTACCTGCAAATTATGAAAATGAAATATCTGGTTTAGGGAATTTGCAGCATTTTGAAAACCTATGTCACAGATTTAGCTTTTTTAGCGAGCATGGGGCAAAGCACTCTTTGTTTACAAAAACAAGGTGGTTAACGTCCCTTTAAAGAGACAGGAGACGCAAAAAACATTTTCTCTGTTACATCTAAAACAGAATGCTTTAAAATGCATTAGAATGCTTTGCTTTTTGTAAAAAATAGATGTTCCTCTACTGGAAAGGACCCTATATTTCTGTGGGTTGTGTCTATTAGCCAATGAGACACAAGGTCTAGTTGTACATAATTATACACTTCATGCTAGTTTCACATGAAATAGCCTTTACTTTCAGGAAAAATACTTGTAAAATAGATAATTGCTACCCCATAAACATGATGAAAATGTTTTGAGTACCTTTTGGAATTAATAGCTTAGGAGTAAACGGTTTATTGTGTAAATTTGGAAAAACCCTTTTGGAAAAAAAAACATTGAATATTTATGATATATTATTTTAGTTATTCAGTCTTCACTTTAGAAGAGAAACAAATAGGTTTCAGTGTATTGTGTTTTACTTTTTCTCTTTTTTAAAAAAAACAAACAAACAAACAAACAAACAAACAGGCAGGTACATTCAGCATTTGTTTATATAAATGAACGGCAAATATGGCAGCAGGTAGCAGCACTCAGTTCTTTTCAGAACCTGATATATTCGCGTTAAATTGACACACAACGATCTGTGAAAATCCAGTGTGGTTTACAATAATAAAGGCGGATGCTGCCTCCTGCGCACATATTTGTTATTCAGTTATATAAATGAATTGCCTATAGAATGACATGACCATTTAAAGGGACTTTAAACACCTCTAGCTTTAATAGTTTGTCCCAAACTTCCTAGAGAGCCCACAAAGTAAATTTGATAACCTACTTTTTCAGCATGCAGCAAATTACCTAAACCAGTGATTTGATTTGCGACACTTACGGATTATACAATTTGCTTTGTGGGCTCTCTTGAGAGTGTCCAAAAAGCAAATTTTCCCCCACAAAAGTTAGAGATCAGCGATATGAAACCCACATGTTTCAGACAGAGCATGTGATTTTAAACAACTTTCCAATTTACTTCGATTATCAAATTTGTTTTGTTCTCTTTGTTAAAAAGATATCTAGGTAGGTTCAGGAGCTGCCGATTGATGACTGAACATAAATGGCTCACCCAATGTGGTCAGCTAACTCCCAGTAGTGCATTCTGCTTCTTCAACAAAGGATACCAAGTGAATGAAGCAAAATAGATTATAGCAGTAAACTCGAAAGTTGTTTAAAACTGTATGCTCTATCTGAATCACTAAAGATTTTTTTGGGGGTTTCATGTCCATTTAAAAAAGGTATAGTATAGTCAAGTCAAAATTAAACTTTCATGATTCAGATAGAGCATGCAATTTTAAGCAACCTTCTAATTTACTCATATTATAATTTTTTCTTTGTTCTCTATCTATTTTAAAAAGTTGGAATGTAAGCTTAGGAGCTGGCCCATTTATGGTTTAGAACCTGGGTCGCACTTGCTGAATGGTGTCTAAATGTTGCCATCCAATCATACAGTGACCATATTGCCGCTTTAAAAAGGGACACATATGAAAAATACATGTGTCAGGGTTCTTATAAAAAAAAGATGTATTTAAACAACCCTGAAAATAGCCCTAACATATGTATTTTTTATATGTGTCCCTTTTTAAAGCGGCAATATGATCACCCTATCCAATCAGCAAGCGCTACCCAGGTGCTGAACCAAAAATGGGCCAGCTCCTAAGCTTACTTTTCAGCTTTTTAAAATAAAGATTCCAAAGAGAACAAAGAAAACTTGATAATAGGAGTAAATTAGAAAATTGCTGCTCTCACCTCTCCAATCCATGTCTGCAGTGTTTAACCTAATCACACGGTTCAGTAATTAAAGCTTCTATAAGCTTAATGTTTCCAAGACGGAAGTTCTTTATCTTAACATTCCAACGGCGGAGCTAGCAACACTACAAAATATCTACCCCTTTCAATGGTCACCACATATCATCAAGCACCTAGGAGAAATCCTGAGCCCAGACCTTCAACTGGTAATTACCAAAAACTACCTTGATCATATACCCGAATTTAAAAAACTATTAGATAAATGGGAATTCACCAACTTTTCTTGGATAGGACGTATTGCAGCTATCAAGATGGCTCTTTTGCCTAAGCTTACATATTTATTTAGATGCATACCTCTCTCAGAGCCTAGGCGTATACTGAATAACTTCCAAAGCCTGATATCTGCCTATGCCTGTAAAGGCAAGAAACCACAAACCTCTAAATTAACATTCCAGAAACCCATTGATAGAGGAGATATATCATACCCATGTGTATTACTTTACCACAACGCCGCACGGTTATCACATCTCATGGGTTGGAGTATGACCAACACGGACTGTAGATGGTGGGAAGTGGAACAATCTTTATTACCTATAGAAATTCTGCTTTCAGATTTACCTTGGGTCCCATCCTATTTGCGGCAAAGTTTAAAGATAGACCATCCGATTTTGACAGACTCTCTAAAAATATAGGATCATAGGAAACATACTCCTACTATTTCCCCACACCCATCCCCCATATACAAGATACAGAGCATCCTAGTATGTTTTCCTGAGACACAACTCTTGGTGGTCAGAAACGGCTGATATTCTTATCTCTGACTTATATAGCACAAACTGACTACTTGACTTTAGAGAAGCAAAAGAGAGATTCTTTCTCCCTCCCTGTTGAACTTCGAATATCTCCATCTAACTAGCCTACTTAGATCATAGGGTTTCCGAAGCAATCTCTCCATACTCCTACCATGTGGAAACGCAGATGGATCTTAGGGACACCTATTAGAGGTACATTATCCTTCCAATAACATACCTAAATAATCCCAGACGAACACACTAAACAAAGCCAATACATAGCTTGGGAAAGAGACTTACATTTTGTAGAGGGGGCGAAGGCCTGGTCTAGGGAGCCCGTAAATACCAAACAGACCCTACATTGTACAACACTCTGGGAGCTCTATAATAAAATCACAGTCCTCTGGCACCTAGTCCCCACTGCATTACATAGGATAGTCCATACCACCTCCCCTCTGTGCTGGAGAGAATGTGGCAATTTGGGTACAGCAGAGCACATCTAGTGAGAGTGCCATAAGATTAGGGGTTTATGGAGATCTTTATTTGAAATTCTACATAAACTACACATACTGGTTTTGACTCACCCAGCAGTGGGCCTCTTACATTTTGGAACTTCTAAGCTAAAAAAAGTCTGAAAGTTGACTCCTCATGGCTACTAAACTAACCATCGCCAGAGATTGGAAACAAATCTCTTCTACTACCCTATCCCAAACATTGTCCATAATGGATTAAATCAGAAAAGTGGAACTCTATGCTTTTAGAGTCACCAATAAATCTGACCTGTACCATGAAATCTGGTTCTCATGGGATACTCTTTTCCCCCCAAGTAAAAACTCAAGCTCCCCCCCCCCTTCCCTTTCTCCCTACACCCTTTCCATTTGCCAGTACAGGGATACCCGGTCTATAGGAGTACCTCTCGGGGTAACTCGTATCAGTTGATGACACTGGTTAATATATTTCTTATTATTTGCTATAATGTTGTATATTCAACCCTTCCTTAGATGTGTGACCTTACTTGTGTCTTTTAGTAGTTATCATATATTTCCTACATCAATGGCCTTTGATGTCAGTTCAATAGCTACGGTTATAAACTATTATTATCTATTATAATTGAGGTTTCTTGATATTACTGTCAGAAAACATATTGTATAATAATTCCACTATAATATGCAGTTCTATTATTACTGAACATTGAATTTCCATGTCTGTATGTATTACCTTGTATTTCTACAAAACCTCAATAAAAGATTATTTAATAAAAAAAATTGCATGCTCTATCTGAATCATGAAAGTTTATTTTGACTACTATCCCTTTAACTTTTTTTTTATGCAGAATTTTCTAGCCTTTTTTAAACAAGGTTTGCAAATAATGTATATACCTGATTAAATTTGGATTTCCCAATACTTTGTCTTCAAGGGATATGTGAAAAACATAAATAAAAAATTTATAGTGGCAAATCAGCAATAATAATATGCAACCAAGAGCAGCCAGGATTGTACTCACATTCCTCGGAGTTATTAAAATCTGAGATTAAATAAGGCAACAGTTTACCTTGACAGTCTGTAGGATAACACATTTGTATCACTAGACCTAACTGAAAGATCTGTTTAGTAAAATGCATGCACTTGCTTATAATTGAATACAGGTGCCAAATATTGTAGAATGTCAGCCTAGCACCCACATATGCTGCAACCAATGAAACACTTTGTTATAATAACGCAGGACGACAACGCATACAATTATTCTTTATCGTATTGTACAAATATAATTCTGATATATTGTACTTTAGAAAAATCTGATTTTTTGCATTTTTTTGTAATTTGAAATATTTTCAGTTGTTTTTGTTGATTTCACTGTTGGCTCAGTTTGAAGCATGGAAAAACTTATATTATTGTGCAATTTGGAAGAAATGATCCCTCTCTGTTACAGTAAGTTGACAGCTCTGCTGTTTGTGTTGCAGTGTTCTGTGTGCAGTATTCTTTGTGCTGTGTTATCTGTGTGCTTGTTGTGGTGTATTGCTGTGATCTTGTGATGTCTGTGGTGTGTTATCAGTGTGCTTGTTGTGATTTGTCTGTGATGTGTTATCTGTTTTTCTGGGTCTGTTACAGAGCATTGGGGGTAGTTAGTTGTTTGATTGCTCTATGTGTGTGTTATGTTGTTATCTGTGTGCTTGTTGTAGCGTATTGCTGTGATCTGGTGTGTGTCTGTGGTGTGTTATCAGTGTGCTTGTTGTGATTTGTCTGTGATGTGTTATCTGTTTCTCTGGGTCTGTTGCAGAGCATTGTGGGTAGTTAGCCGTTTGTTTGTTCTATGTCTGTGTTGTGCTATCTGTGTGCTTGTTGTAGTGTATTGCTGTGATGTGGTGTGTCTGTGCTGTGTGTTATGTGTTTCTCTGGGTCTGTTGCAGAGCATTGTGGGTAGTTAGCCGTTTGTTTGTTCTATGTCTGTGTTGTGCTATCTGTGTGCTTGTTGTAGTGTATTGCTGTGATGTGGTGTGTCTGTGCTGTGTGTTATGTGTTTCTCTGGGTCTGTTGCAGAGCATTGAGGGTAGTTAGCTGTTAATTGCTCTGTCCTTGTGTTGTGTTATCTGTTTGCTTGTTGTGGTGTATTGCTGTGATCCGATGTGTCTGTGGTGTCTTATGCATTTATCTGTTTCTTTGGGTCTGTTGCAGAGCATTAGGGTAGTTAGCTGATTGCTCTGTGCTTATGTTGTGTTATCTGTGTGCTTGTTGTGGTGTATTGCTGTGATCTGATGAGTGTCTGTGGTGTGTTATGTGTTTATTTGGGTTTATTGCAGAGCATTGGGGGTAGTTAGCTGTTTGATTGCTCTATGTGTGCGTTGTATTGTTATCTGTGTGCTTGTTGTGGTGAATTGTGATCTGATATGTCTGTGGTGTGTTATGTGTTTATCTGTTTCTCTGGGTCTGTTGCAGAGGGGGTAGTTAGCTTATTGCTCCGTGCTTGTGTGATCTGTGTGCTTGTTGTAGTGTATTGCTGTGATCTGATGAGTGTATGTGGTGTGTTATGTGTTTATCTAGGTTTGTTGCAGAGCATTGGGGTAGTTAGCTGTTTGATTGCTCTGTTACTAAACAGGTTTGTAGTTTCTCAGGCATAAATGCCAACTCTTACAGAAGTTCCAGGAGACCCTATATCACATTGCCCTCTGCCTACAAACTCTTTTAATCAGGATCTGCAATGCTCTGGTCTGTGTTTATAAAGATTATACAATTTACTTTTTACAACAGACTTACCCATATGCCAACTGCAAGAACAAACACAAAATAGACCACGACCACAACAATATCAGGTATCCCCAGCTGCATCAGCTGAGGCTGGTACTGTGGGGCTTCTGTACTGTTCTCCATGACGTCCCCTGAAGTGAGCAGGAGCAGAGATATTGCACCTTAGTCTATAACTCAGTGTTAATAACTAACAGCTGTTATCAATATGCAGACAGGCACCTATCAATTATTATTTCGCACATTCACTCAGCTAATTTGTGCAGGGGCAGAATGACAGCCAAACAGGGACACCTAGGGACTCCTTACTGACAGGTTCACAAATCAGAAAAAAACAATAATGGCTCGGTCTACGATTTCATAGGATCACATTAGTTAAAGGGACATGCTAGTCAAAAGGAAACTTTAATGATTCAGATGATGTGTACAATTAAAATAATATATTCTCATTTTACTTCTGTGTACACTTTCTCTTGATATCCTTTGTTGAACTTTCTCCTTTCCAATAGAGTATACAGAGGTAGGCTTAGGAGCTTGCACTTGAATTGACCACTATATGGCAGCATTGTTTGCAACAGTGTTTGTCACAATGTTAGACATATAGTGCATGCTACTGAGCCTCTCAGTATGCTGTCAAGGGAAGGGGCTAAGCGTCAAATAAGATCAAAAGCAATAGATTTGAAAATAGAAGTATCTCTCTCTATACACACTAATATATATATAAAACTGAGAATTTGCATATCTAATTTACATATCTTACCCACAATTCTCTTGTGCATTGGAAACATTGTATATTAAGAATTTCTGGGGAAAAGCAAGCGGGGATACTTGCCTAGATGTACTAATTTCCTATGCAAATAATTACATTGATATATATATATATATATATATATATATATATATATATATATATATATATATATATATACACATATATACACACACACAGATATAAAAATAATTTTACAACACATATGCACTCACATTAACCAATACATTGTAACTCTGGCAGGGAGGGGTTAACATATCTATTGCCTGTTGGGAACATTTCATTTGGTAACATGTATAGATTTATTACAATATCCACAGCATGACACAAAAATAAACCACATGGCTATTCTGTAAACGTCTGAGGTTCCATAAAGAGCACAGGAGACATTAAAATGGCTCATTAAAATGCATAAACTGGACAAATGAAATGAACTTACCTTCTAATCCCAGTGACTCTGATGATCCAGTCTATTAAGGGTGCTTTTTTACTCCATTAAGGTTTATGTTTGGGGTACAGGTGGCTGTGACTATGGCTTTAATAAATATAAATGTACAGCTATTTTTTGTCACAGGAACTTTCCCTGGGAAACTATTCAAGTTCTGCAGGTTGAACTACAGATACACCCATTGTATATTAAACCTATTTTCTAATATAGAACCTGGCAGGGAATTGATCTTAAGGACACTTCAGATTGTGATCATAAGGGTTATATACATTTTATAGGGCACACTAGTGCAGACTTGTCACACACACACATACCTGCTATATACACATGCCCACATACCAACTCACACAGCTCCAAACACCTTCATTCATCTGCAAATTACACACATACACAGTCACTCACATAAACTGCAGAATCCATGGAATTGACCCTGCAACATCCTATACCAGTAATACCACTGGTTTTCAAACCTGTTCTCACGACTCCCTAATAGTCCTGATTTTGAGGATATCTGAATTGGATCTCATGTGAAATAATCAGCTGATTAGTAAACATGGTTATTTACCTGCTCTCATCCAAGGTAATCCTGAAAACCTGTCCTGCTGGGGAGGCTTGAGGGCAGGGTTGCAAACCAGTGTCCTATACAGAGACTGCTTGATTATTTCTGTTGCTGATTTGCCAAAGAAGAAGAGATACGTTACATACACCCAAAATGCTTTTCTGGACTATGGAACAAAGCTAACCAAAATTACAGTTTAAAATATTTATGTTATATGCAGATATTTTGCAGTGTAGAGCTTAATCATTGATATATATGATATAAATATAAAAAATGACTGTACATTTACACAACTCCAAACAAACCCACGTTTAACACATACTTCTTCCAAACACAGACACTCAATTCCAAAAATTGCACAATTCATATATAATACGTGTTCACAAGCAAAAACATCAAAAACACACAGCTTGACAAGTCACATACATAAAACACACACTATCTCATCACAGACATCTGTCCACATTTTTTTAAAACATAAATATTCCACGGATCCACCACATATTTGGATTAGGGTTGCCAACCAGCCAGAAATGTGGCAAACCTAATTTGCATTCATACACTTCTAAACATGCACACAAACACATTCTCATAGATACTGACACTTTGTGCCAAACTGGCAGAAGCAAAACACTCACCTTCAACTTGCAACACAAAAATAAAACCACACCTGCATACCCACACTTCTGTGTCTTATTCAGTCTTTGATATACTGTACTGTCTATGGGTTGTATGCAGAAAAGCTCCACTAGAGGTGATTGCCAGAATACACCACGCACACACATTTCTGCATCAAAACTAAGAAGCACAATTTACAAACTACTTAAAGGGGCAGTAAACGCTTTGAGACTGTGACATATAGTACTAAATGATGTAAGATACATTTAAAATATACTTTAACCATTTAATAACTACTGATCCATTTCAAATCCTGTGCTGAGCTGTTTTGTAATTTTTAGATGCTGCTTAAATTTAAGCCCCTTTACAGTGAGAAATTCACATATATTATATATCTTTTTTTCAGGACATCCAGTAGAACCATTATTTTATGTATAAATCATGATATGAGAAACCTGCAACAAAAAGTGTGAAAAAAATGCATCTTTTAAATAAAAATGTCACTAAACAATAGTGTTTTTTTGTATTTACCCCCTAAACTCTATATTACAAATAAAGGGGTATCCTCATATAAATAAGGGATTCCTGTATAGTTATGTAACTTTGATATGCACATAGGGGGACTCCCATGAGACATTTATTCACTCCAGTAATAATCTATTACCAGTGGCACAGTGATCAATTGGCTAATAAAATAGGGATTTTATTTTAAAGGGACTGTATGCATCAATTTTCATATAACTGCATGTTTTAGACACTACCATAAAGACGAATATGAACAGATACTGATCTAAAAATCCAATATAAAATCTTTTGAAAACTTTCTTACTCTCAGTTTAGCACTGTTGAAAAAGTTAGGCTGGGACACCCACTGAAATGAGCTGGAAAGCAAAAAGAGCAGGCACTCCCCCCTCTCCTGTATATGAAAAGATCCTTTACACAAACAGAAGCAAGCTGGAGTCCGTAGACATCAGTCTACTTCTGAAACTTTGGGGCTTGGTTAGGAGTCTGAAAATCAGCACAATGTTATTTAAAAATAAGCAAAACTATAAATCGTTACAAAAAAAACCCCTGTATGCGCTTTATAAATGGATAATCTACAAAACATTTATGCAAAGAAAAATCTAGTGTACAATGTCCCTTTAAACATGGGCTACAGGGCATTTTTGATGACCTGATACAAGAGCCTAGAGACCCCCTCATTTTAAACTTTATTTTTTTATAATGTGTGTGTCACAAATACCAGACTGCCAAGGCCACCACCTCTCCTAGTTGGATTTTTGTGTTTCTCACCAGTTCCCCTTTTGTATGTTACAATAATTGAACTTTGCCCTTAAAGAGCTGATCACTACCCCGCTGGCCCCTTCCTGCCTTGCAGAGTCCCACCCGGAATCTTATGGAACTACTCGCCGGCTGGGATCGCTAGAGATCCCCACTGAACTTTAACATAGGTTGCTCCAGATTCCCTGTGCCCCAGAGCTCCGCTCTTCTGGGGACTTGCCATACCTTTGATGGGCATGGGTTGGGGTGATTGCTAAGAGGAAGATCACTCGGAAACCTGGGGTTTGGACATCTCTCTACCTGATGATGGTCCGGAGTACCCTTTGCCTGGCTGCCGCTCCGGCCCCCAGCGTCGGATCATGTTGTTTTTTGTATTGAGACATATAGGTGCCCCGAAACTCTCCAATGGTATCTGGGAATAGCCGTTGCTTCCTCGCGATCACCCCGAAACTGCGACCTAGCTATGGTGGGATCTCTATGCGCCTATGCACCAGCCTGTCTGGAGAGGCAGTGATCTCTTGATCAGATAAGGCTCTTATCAGATTGCAAATGTGTATATAAGCTGTGTGTTTGTCCCAATAAAGTCTTTATTATAAGGTCTGATTATTAGGGTGGGCTATTTGCTCTAATCACTTTCCCGCTCTACAGCTAACACACACAGCAGGGGAGTTCCTTTCAAACAGTACATAAGGGAGCTAAGATTGAGGGGTTTAAATACACACCTCCATCCAGCTCCCTTAAAGGGACAGTATACACCAATTGTCCTTTAACTGCATATAATAGACACAATATAAAGAAGAATATGCACAGATACTGATCTTAAAATCCAGTATAAAAGCTTTTTAAAACTTACTTAGAAGCTCCCAGTTTAGCATTGTTGATGAGGTTAGGCTGGGACACCCAGTGAAAGAGGCTGAGAAAGAAGGAAGAGCAGAAACTCCTCCCCCCTGCATACTGATACTTTGGGGCTTGGTTAGGAGTCTGAAAATCAACACAATTTTATTTAAAAAAAAAGCATAAAATATTTATGCAAAGTAAAATCTAGTGTACAATGTCCCTGTGGTCCTGCCAGGCACTTCTGGATTTTCATGGTGTGTTGACGTCACCAGCATTTCCGGATTCTCACGACCACTAGGCCTCTAGGGATGGGTGGTAAGTGCAAGGCAGGGGGTCTACACAAAGTTCTGAAAGTGCCCCCCCCCCAGGATAATGACACATCATCCATGCTAAATATATTGTGCGGATAATGACCATGTATCCTCATTTAAGGGGTTAATTATTTGTTTTGCCCCCTTTCCTGTAATTCATGTCTAAAAATTGTGTGATTTCCAGTCTTTAAAACTGAAAGAGCACATTACAGACATCAGAAGCCTTAAATGACCACTAAACAAAGAAGAATTACATAATAAATAAATGCATAATTAAAAGATAATGCAAAAAAACACTTCAAATGAGCAGTAGATTACATTTTCCTACCTAATGCATCATGTGGCAGCCATCAGCCAATCACAAAATGCAAATACTAATATCCTGTGGATATTGCACATGCTCAGTAGATAGTGTGCATATAAAAAGATTCTACATATTCAGACAATGGAAGTGAATTGCAAAGTTGTTTAAAATTGTTTTCTCTTTTTTAAATCATGAAAGTTTAATGTTGATTTGACTGTTTCTTTAATCTGCTACAGATCTCTCTCTTATTTACAGTTCATTATCTTTTCATTTTTTTCTGAAGCCAAACAATGAAGATTTTATTAACACAAAGACAAAGGCAAATCCTGATTGGCTCCTCCAAGTGAAAAAAAAATGTGAATGGAGTTAGACTATTGAAAAACAATTGCAACAAACAAGGTTAATCTCTTCTAATAATGTGCAGTCTTTACTGATAAGTTTGTCTATTGCAGGACAGTGTTGTAATTAGAAGGTGTATAGGTCCCTTTAAACATTATATATTTTCAAACATACACTCATGTCAACAAATTAATTTAATTGTGACCTCTCATGCTGCAAATTATTCTAACTGAAGTTTCCTGATCCCTACCTAATATAGGACTAGATTATGAGTTTAGCGCTATTTATTGCTCCTTGTGTATTAACTTCACTAGATGGAAGCTTTTTACACACGTCAGGTAGTACTTGTATAACAAGCTGAAGGTAATAAGTTTGCACACGAGCGCTAACCCGACGGATACAAAACGTTAAACTTCGAATAACGCAGCCTCGCTAACGTATTCCCCCATAGACTTCAATGGAACGTGAAAAGTGGGGGAAAACCCTAACAACCTATTTGCATGCAAACCAAATTGCATTTTCCTGACATGAAATATGAATATTTCACATTCCAATGTTCTTCACATAGAAGAATATGTTCTATTTATTCATAAATACATATTTCTATAAATATCTGATGTTGTTTTGGTAAAATATATATCTATACCTACATATATAGATGATTATATATAGGTATAGATGTATACACACACACACATATATATATATATATATATATATATATATATATATATATACACAAAAAGGTATTGGCGCACATCCATTTTCAAAAGCACAACATATTTTTTGAACTGCTGCAAAAAAATGCCTGCAAACAACATCAAGAGACAACTATTCTTTATTTAAATAAAATTGGGATCTTAGTCACACAATATGGCCATATTTTGCTTAGCCAGTCACCACTTACAAGGTGCCCCAATATAGACTGGTCCTAACACTACAGTCCTTTGCATCAGAGGGCTGAATCATTCCTGCTTTTACTCTTCATAACAGAGCTTGGGTGGGGTGCTTAAACTTTTTGTAAGGTGTGCTAAAAAAACAAATTTTGTATTTGTATTTAAACATAATCAGGGAGACTGACCATCTCCCATTGATTTAAGCACCCCACCCAAGCTCAGGTGTGCACATGACAGTGTAATAGAGTTGTGAATATTATTAAGCCAGGGAGTCTCAGTCTATTATGAAGTGTAAAAGCAGGAATGATTCAGCCCTCTGTGGCAAAAGGACTGTAGTGTTAGGAACATATGTCTGAGGAAGGAGGTAATACTCAGAAACGTCACACCTTGTGGGATTAAAAGAAGGAATTTTATATATATATATATATATATATATATATATATATATATATATATATATATATATATGAAACCAGGGTCCGAAAGGAGAGATGGACAACCGGAGACTTGAAGCTTGACAACCAAGTATTTTATTCAGCAACAATTGCCAGGTATAAAGGTGAAAAACTCAGAGATCACCTGACGCATTTCGCGCATGCGCACATGCGCTTCATCAAAGGCTAAGGATCACAGATAATGTTATGCCCTATATACAGGTAGCTGACCAATAGGCTCACAGTGACATCACAGAAATACAGGTCAACAGAATGAATTACGTAGCGAAAGCCTGTGGTACAGGTACAGGGCTATAAATTAAACAAATTTATCATAAATATCTGATAAGTCATAAAAGATGTAATAAGTCAAAAACATAAACATAAAAAAATATAGTATAGAGAAAATGTGAGATTTGGTAAATGTTAATAGCATAGCAATATAAATATTTGCAATTGTCTGACATTTCACCTGAACGGCTAAAATATACTGTGTATCTGAAAAAGCCAATTAAAGGCGGAGCATACTGTTTAAATGTTATGGAGAGCAATCTCCAATCACACACAGCCGGAAGAAGCCCGAATGGAACCCGGGTGAAACGCGCGTAGCTGCTTGTTTGTTTGGTTGGAGTGGTGCAGCAGCTGAGCACCGTCCAACAGCTGATCTTCAAGGATAATTATACTCCGGTGTAAGCTAAGGCGTGCGGATGCACTGAAAGAGCCAAGAAAGCACGGAGGAAAAAGCATAGGTGATATCTCCTAACCCGGTTTGAATCGAAAAAATCGGAAGCAACGAGCAGGTAGATATGGCACCATAACATGTTACTATCGAAACATCGAGGAAGCAGGTACTTGTTTATTATACCTCTACACGCAACATAGAACTGTCACAGCGAGTTAAATGTGGTATGGAAGAGTTGCCATTTTTTCTGCTGTAAGTGATACAGTTACAATTTGCATTGGGAGTACGAAGATACAAGTTATACCTGCAGTGTTAGTGTTACACAATTAATGGTGCTGTCCTTGCATTAACGTTGATTTCCAATTCTGGGATTACAAATGTGCCACAATTTAGGCATTTTGAAATTATTCAATACTGGTCAATGAATGGACCAACTCACTAACTTCCATTAACAACCCGGGTTGTGGACTTTGAACTTTATTATTTGGGGGTCATGCTTATTATTTATTGTTATGCTGAAATCAATATATAAATCTTATTATAACGCATTTTCAAATAGTATGTGTATTATTCACTCTAAATCTTTCCTTGTTTAAAAGTATATATTCTTCCAGACATGGTTGGGTGCTGGATAAATAAGGGTCTATGTTTTCTTGTTTAAATGTATATTAATTAAATACCCTTATCCGTGCACTATACTGAGAGGTGTGGTCCTATATAGGACACACGATATTCTATCTCAGTATATTAAACTGTGCAATTTATTAAACTAGTGGTGCTGGCACAATTTATATAAAAATAAAAAAACTTTCACATAAGAAAAGGACTTAATAACACAAGTAAAAAAATATATAAAAAAACATATATAATGAGAAAAATGCATAATCGAAAACAATCATCAATAGTTAAGGAGAAAGAAACTAAAACTAAATGCTTAAAAAAGTGTGTTTTCCACAAATAAGTTCTATACAAATGTTACTTCTAACTCATTCCTGGAACAAGGTTTATTGATCTGGATGTTGTGACCTTATATTATATTATACTATTCCACAAACAGGTCTACAGCCATTCTTTTGTTAATACCTTCAGGTACCCTTGTGTGCAATTTAATTATCCAAAAAATCTCTTTCTTTCCTAGATTTTTCTCTCTATCGCCCCCCTGGGGTGCATTTTGATTTGATCAATCCCTATACAGGAAAAGTATCTTGAGCCTAACCCATGAAGTCTAAAGTGTTTTGCTACAGGTGTTTTAGGTTCTTTATCGTCAAGGGACCGCAAGTGTTCACAAATTCTGTCTTTTAAGGGACGAGTTGTAATCCATGCATACTGCTGGGAGCAATGGAGACAATTGACAAGATAAATGACAAATTGGGAAGTGCAATCAATTCTTTCCATAATCTTGAAAGTTTGGTGGGTAACTCTAGAGGTAAAGGTGTCGGTGACTGTAATGCAAGTACATGCTTTACACGGAACATGGCCACACTTAAAGCATCCTAATTTGGGACTTAGCTAGTTAGTTTGTGCTACATAAGTTGCGGGTTTACCTACTAAGTTTTTCCTAGTTAAGTCCCCTATAGTAGGAGCTTTTATGGCTATGCATTTTACTCCTTTGGATATTACTTCAAGTAGGGCATCATCGCCCTTCAATATAGTCAAGTTTTTCTTGACTACATTGCAAATCTGTTGGTACTGTCTACTAAACTGTGTTATGAACAGTGTAGACCGGCTGTAAGGGTCTTTGTTGCCCTTGTTGTGAAAAGCAGTATTCTTTTTTGTGGAGATAAAGAGTTTTTGGCTATCCATTTGGGCAACCTGTAGTGCTAATCTTACAAGGGTGGCTTTATGATAACCTCTTTGCACTAATCTAGTGGTCAATTCTTGGGCTTGAAGGTTAAATTTATTTACATCAGAGCAGTTCCTGCACAACCGCAAGTATTGTGCTTTTGGAATCCCTTTCTTCAAGTGGGGGATATGGCAGGAATCTGCTCGTAATATGGTGTTACGGGCTAGAGGTTTGCGGTAGGTAGAGGTGAGGATTTTGTCCTTGTCCACTTCAAGTAGTAGATTAAGAAAATTGATCTCAGTTGGGCTACTGTGGGCAGTAAAGGACAGGTTGTATTGGTTATAATTCATAAAATTAACAAAAGTATCAACCGTATTATTATCCTCAGTGTCCCAAATGACGATTATGTCATCAATGAAGCGTCCGTATAAAATAACATTGTTAGCAAAGGGGAAACTGTCTGCAAAGATGCGGTTGAGCTCTAACCAGCCCATGTAGATATTTGCGTAAGCCAGTGCAAATTTGGCCCCCATTGCCGTACCGCATCTCTGCAGATAGTACTCCCCTTGGAACATGAAAAAATTATGTTTCAATAAGAATTCTGTGACTTGGACAATGAAGGAAATGAATTGGTCACTATAGTTGGAGTGTCAGTGTAGCATAGTGTTAATTGCTTCCAATCCCAAGGTATGGGGGATGTTGGAATACAACGCCGCCACATCTATAGTGACCCAATTAAATGTATCCTTCCAAACAATATCCCTTAATTGTGTTATGAGATGTGTGCTGTCCCTAATGTATCCAGGTAGGGATAACATAGTGGGTTGTAGTATGTGATCCAGCCAACTGCCCAATCTTTCACATAATGAACCATTACTGGCCACAATGGTCCGTCCTGGGGGTTTAATTAGCTGTTTATGTATATTGGGCACTATGCGAAAATAGGGAGTGCTGGGCTCTGAGACAAAGATGTAGGAAGCTAAATCTTTATCCATAAAGTTGTTTTCTACTGCTGAATCCAAAAGGTGGGAAAGTTTGTTCTTAAAGGAGAGCATGGGATTAAAAGTGAGCTTGGTATATAAAGAGTTATCACTCAATTGTGAATTGACCTCAGTGATATAGTCACTTGTATTTAGCACAACCACTGCCCCACCCTTGTCAGCTTGGGTGATGACAATTTTGTCATTCTTCTAATGCCAGTCTCTGTGATTTTGTCATATTGTCATATGGTTTTAAAGGGAATTTACTTTCAGTTGTTCTAAAAAGTTCAGTGAGTTCTTTCTCTACTACACTCTGGTATAGATCCAAAAGGTGATGTCTTGAGTGTATTGGATAGAAGTAAGTGGTGTTTCGATAAGGAAATGAGATAGATGTGTTTAAAAGTGATTGGGTGTGTCTGATTGAATCTTACTCAAGTGAAATTAGGTGGGTAAGATGTGTTAGATCAGTATATTTCAGGCCAACTGACTGGCCGTAAGTGGGGGGGGGGGGGGGGTGTCCTCAATTAGTGTATCTTCATTGTGATGCAAAAAATGTTTTTTCAAAACTAACTTCCGGACAAATTTATTAACATCAATGAGTGTATTAATTAAATCAAAATTATTGTCAGGTGCATATGTCAAACCTTTATTTAATAAATCAATTTCAACTTTGGATAATATAACATCAGAGAGGTTAATAACTGCTATTTCTTTACGGTTTTCCTGAGCCTGCTGGGGTACCGAAAGGTACCTTCAGCTTTTTTAGGTGTACTAGTTTGTATGGGTTGCTTCACTAGTGTTCTTAGTTCCTTCCTACTAGTACTAGGTTCCAATCCTCCTTGTTCTGGATCAGATATCTCTATGGCTGGGTCATCTTCTGTGTTAGAACCATTAGAGTCCTGTTGGTCTGTATCAATACTGGAAAATGTTACATGTCTTCCTGTACTGTTCTTACTTTTGTCACCTTTTTTGTTTTTATTTATATTTTTATTTTTATTAGCAGTCTTTGAGTTTGTCTTATTAGTAGACCTGTTATGTTTATTTGGTCTATGCTGCTGCCAAGAATAAACTATGTTTAAATCATAATCTTTCACATCTCTGTGATACCTCTGTACTTTACGATTAGATAAAATCGAATCTAATTGATCTATAGTCTCATTAAGTTATGAAGTGTAATCTATACATTTTTGTTTTGCAACAAAGGGTTGTAAGGCCTCAGTAGCCTTATTAATGTCTACCAGAATTAATTCTCTCTCCTCTTTTTTGTGTCTCAATAATTGTTTCATCAATGTTATGGAGCAGTTGGTTAAGCTCTCATTCCATTCTTCCATAAATTTTAAATTATTGAGAGCAAAAGAAGGGTATTTTTTCATCTGCAAACCCCTTGGAACTCTTTTTTTCAGAGATATAGAGTTCCAAGAATTCAATATCCCACCATAAATTGGTTTCTTTAAACCTAAGTTGTTCCAGATTTGAAAAAACATTAGTGATGTCATCCTCCTTAATGAGATCACTCACTGGGTTATCATCACCTTTTAGTGCTGTTTCCATAATGTGTTTTCTTTTGTTTACATCTATATCCCTGTGAGCGCTAACCCGACGGATACAAAACGTTAAATTTCGAATAACGCAACCTCGCTAACGTATTCCCCCATAGACTTCAATGGAACGTGAAAAGTGGGGGAAAACCCTAACAACATATTCGCATGCAAACCAAATTGCATTTTCCCGACATGAAATATGAATATTTCACATTCCAATGTTCTTCACATAGAAGAATATGTTCTATTTATTCATAAATACATATTTCTATAAATATCTGATGTTGTTTTGGTAAAATATATATCTATACCTACATATATAGATGATTATATATAGGTATAGATGTATACACACATATATATATATACACAAAAAGGTATTGGCGCACATCCATTTTCAAAAGCACAACATATTTTTTGAACTGCTGCAAAAAAATGCCTGCAAACAACATCAAGAGACAACTATTCTTTTTAAATAAAATTCGTATCTTACTCACACAATATGGCCATATTTTGCTTAGCCAGTCACCACTTACAAGGTGCCCCAATATAGACTGGTCCTAACACTACAGTCCTTTGCATCAGAGGGCTGAATCATTCCTGCTTTTACTCTTCATAATAGAGCTTGGGTGGGGTGCTTAAACTTTTTGTAAGGTGTGCTAAAAAAACAAATTTTGTATTTGTATTTAAACATAATCAGGGAGACTGACCATCTCCCATTGATTTTAGCACGCCACCCAAGCTCAGGTGTGCACATGACAGTGTAATAGAGTTGTGAATATTATTAAGCCAGGGAGTCTCATTCTATTATGAAGAGTAAAAGCAGGAATGATTCAGCCCTCTGTGGCAAAAGGACTGTAGTGTTAGGAACATATGTCTGAGGAAGGAGGTAATACTCAGAAACGTCACACCTTGTGGGATTAAAAGAAGGAATTATATATATATACAGTATATATATATATATATATATATATATATATATATATATATATATATATACACATTAAAGAATAACAGTTATTATAAGTGTAACTGTACTTTTAAATATATTTTTTATGTGTTTTGTGCAACATTTGGCGTAACAGTTAAAGGGGCAGTATACTGTAAAATTGTTTTTCCCTTAATGTGTTTCCAATTACTTTTTTTTTACCAGCTGCAGAGTATAAAATGTATGAGATTTGTGGCTTATTTGGGTATATGAATTTGCTGATTTTGTGTTTTGAATCCACAACCTAATAAAATGGGTTGAGCTTGTAGGTATAATCAGATCTCATTAATTTAATACATTGTGTACATATACCTGCTTCTTTATCTTATATCTGTCCATAAACCAATCACCAATACTTGGAGAGAACAATTGACAATTAACATTTTTTTGCCTTATCTCTTCTATACCCCATTGGGAGTGTAATTTCTTCTACTGGTTGTGTTAACACAGCTCGGCCTTGAGGCCAAAAACTTTCAGGATGGGTGGAAATACCACAGGCTAAATAAACTATTTCAAATGCCAATATAAGGGCAATGGAAATACTTATAAACAATGTAATACACTCCAACAGGTAAAGTAGATAATTGGGACCAAATTAAAGAAAATAAATTTTTTGAGTAAACTGTCCCTTTAACCAGAGCTCTGAAGTTGTGCTATACCCACACATGTTAAATTCAATTGTGCTCAAACGTGTTTACTTTCAACCTGTAATACAAAGAGCCACGATAATAATCGCTCAGGCACACCGGTTAGCTCATATTCTAGCCCATAATTAGAAGAGTGGGCCGGCTCGAATTGGACATTGTGCCTATTCACAGTCCTGATTTGTAAATATGATCAACCAATCAGAATTAGGGGAGGAACCCTTAGAACAGTTAGACTACAGCAAGGGACAGGAAGAAGATGATCCCTGATTCTGATGGGTAGAAGAGCCTGAAGAGGACACAGATTAAAGAATTATTTTAATTCATTGCAAGTTTTTATTAATTTATTATGTTGACAGAAGTTTGTGTGTGTTAGAGTTAAAGGGGATTGAAAAGGGAGTATAGGGTTAATTATGGTTAGGGTTAATTATGGGGGGTAGTTTTGGGATGACCATTACAGGGTATTCCAGTTATATGTAAATCATGGATTAAGTGCATTGGTGAGGAATCAAATCAGAGTTAAACTGTGATGGCGGATTAGGAAACTACAGTTAGATTATTTTGGGTAAGGAACATGGGACAGTGTGGTTAGGGTATTTGGTGGAGATGGAGATTTTGTTTGTGGTGAGTGGTTAAAGAAAGTCCAGTAATAGTATTTTGCAATGTAGAAGGTGACAGGTAGGTTTATTTGTATGGGGGGGGGGGGGGGCTGTAAGATGAGTGTCAGACTTGAACTATACTGGGGGGAGTAGTTAGGATAGCTGTTAGGATTAAAGGGGCAGTAAAGTCAAAATGAAACTTTCATGATTCAGCTACGGCATGTAATGTTAAACAATCTATTAGCTGATTTACTTGTTTCTCTTGATATAATTTATTAAAAAGCATACCTAGGTAGGCTCAGGAGCAGCCATGCACTACTGGGTGCTCGCTACTGATTGGTGGCTGCACACATATGCCTCTTGTCATTGGCTTATCCAATGTGTTCAGGTAGCTTCCAGTAGTTCATGGCTGCTCCTTTAATAAAAGATATCAAGAGAATAAAGTACATTTGATAATAGAGATGAAATGGAAAATTGTTTAAAATTGTTAATTAATCATGGTGAAGCAAGAAAGGAAAAATGTGGGTCTTATGTCCCTTTAACTTATCTATCTTTCTGTGTGTTTATATGCCTGCCCATAGCCAAATGTGCACAATATCACACTTAACTAAAGTAATCAATAGTTACATTATGCACACACCATCTGAGTCTCTTGTATATTACTGGGAAAGCTGCATATAGAAAAGAAATTACAGTTTAACAGAAGGTTATGATTATGCATTAATGATGTAGGAACTCTATTTATTGGCTTCCATTGCTTTACCCAAAGCTCTGTTGGGTCCATATCTTGTTAGGCTTTTTCCACTAGAGCAGAAAAGTACTTAACACATTTAAATATTCTTACAAATTGATAGTTAATGGTCCTCAAAATATCCCCCTGATAATGTTTATCAGCTGAGGTGTAATGACTTTGTATTGCACATTAACGGTAAGTAGCTACGTCCATGTCAGCTGATAATCTTTTGAAAAAACACATAAAGAATTATCTACTCAATAAATGATCCAGACAAATTCAGCATTAACATGTATACATACACAAATTTATACACAAACATTAAAAGGGCATAAAAGGATAGCCTTATGCTTATCTCAGGCATTAAATAGTCTGTATGATAGCCTTATGCTTATCCCAGGCATTAAGTAATCTGCATAATAGCCTTGTGCATATCCAAGGCATTAAGTAGTCTGCAAGATAGCCTAATGTTTATCCCAGGCATTAAGTAGTCTGTATGATAGCCTTATGTTTATCCCAGGCATTAAGTAGTCTTTATGATGGCCTTATGCATATCCCAGGCATTAAGTAGTCTGTATGATAGCCTTATGCTTATCCCAGACATTAAGAAGTCTGTATGCCAGCTTTATGCTTATCCCAGGCATTAAGTAGTCTGTATGCCAGCCTTGTGCTTATCCCAGGCATTAAGTAGTCTGTATGATAGCCTTCTGCTTATCCCAGGCATTAAGTAGTCTTTATGCCAGCCTTGTGCTTATCCCAGGCATGAAGTAGTCTGCATGATAGCCTTCTGCTTATTCCAGGCATTAAGTAGTCTGCATGATAGTTTTATGCTTATTCCAGGCATTAAGTAATCTGTATGACAGCCTTATGCATATCCCAGGCATTAAGTAGTCTGCATGATAGCCTTATGCTTATCCCAGGCATTAAGAAGTCTGCATGATAGCCTTATGCTTATCCCAGGCATTAAGTAGTCTGCACGAAAGCCTTATGCTTATTTCAGGCATTAAGTAGTCTGTATGACAGCCTTATGCTTATACCAGGCATTAAGTAGTCTGTATGCCACCCTTATGCTTATCCCAGGCATTAGGTAGTCTGCATATTAGCCTTATGCTTATTCCAGGCATTAAGTAGTCTGTATGAATGCCTTATGCTTATCCCAGGCATTAAGTAGAGTGCATGATAGCCTAATGCTTATCCCAGGCATTAAGAAGTCTGCAAGATAGCCTTATGCTTATCCCAGGCATTAAGTAGTCTGCATGATAGCCTTTTGCTTATCTCAGGCATTAAGTAGTCTGTATGATAGCCTTATGCTTATCTCAGGCATTAAGTAGTCTGTATGATAGCCTTATTCTTATTCCAGGCATTAAGTAGTCTGTATGACAGCCGTATGCTTATCCCAGGCATTTAGTAGTCTGTATGATAGCCTTATGCTTATCCCAGACATTAAGTATTCTGTATGATAGTCTTATGCTTATCCCATGCATTAAGAAGTCTGCATGATAGCCTTATGCTTATCCCAGGCATTAAGTAGTCTGTTTGCCAGCCTTATGCTTATCCCAGGCATTAAGTAGTATTATGATAGCCATATGCTTATCTTAGGCATTAAGTATTCTGTATGATAGTCTCTTGTTTATCCCAGGCATTATGTAGTCTGTATGATAACCTTATGCTTATCTCAGGCATTAAGTAGTCTGTATAATAGTCTTATGCTTATCCCAGGCATTAAGTATTCTGTATAATAGTCCTATGCTTATCTCAGGCATTAATATGATAACCTTATGCTTATCTCAGGCATTAAAGGGACAGTCTAGTATAAATTAAACTCTCATTATTCAGAAAGGACATGTAATTTTAACCAACTTTCCAATTTACTTCTATCATCAAATCTGCTTTTTTCTCTTGGCACTCTTAGTTTAAACTAATCATAGGTAGGCTCATATGCTAATTTCTAAGCCTTTGAGGGCTGTCTCTTATCACAGGCTTTTTAAATCTCTTTTCAACACAAAGAGACAGAAAGTACACGTGGGCCATATAGATAACACTGTGTTCAGGCACAGGGGGTTATTTAAGATCTAGCACAAAACAATGCTAAATTTAAGACAATAGATAATAAACAGTCACAGTCATGTGATCAGGGGGCTGGAAGAAGGTTCCTAGATACAAGGTAATCACATAGGTAAAAAGTATATTAATATAACTGTGTTGGTTATGCAAAACTGGGGAATGGGTAATAAAGGGATTATCTATCTTTTAAAACAATAACAATTCTATGGTAGACTGTCCCTTTAAGTTGTATTATGATAGCTTAAGCTTATCTCAGGCATTAAGTAGTCTTTATGATAGCCTTATGCTTATCCCAGGCATTAAGTAGTCTTTATGATAGCCTTATGCTTATCCCAGGCATTAAGTAGTCTGCAAGATAGCCTTATGCTTATCTCAGGCATTAAGCAGTCTTTATGATAGCCTTATGCTTATCCCAGGCATTCTTGAAGTCCACCACAGTGTTTGTCTTCACCATCTGTAATGGGTGTTTATTCCATGAACCAACCACCCTTTCTGTTAAGAAGTTGTTCCCTTACCCTTTAACTTGAGATCCCGACCCCTTGTTCTGGTGTTGCTCTTTTTGCAAAAAATGCTTTCCGCCCCAATTTTATTAAGTACCTTGATATACCACTCTACATTCTCTCTTTTAAGTGTAAATATTTAGGTCACTGCATATTTCTTTGTAAGTTTTATTGTTTAAACCACTTAGTATCCTTTGTACAGATTCAAGTTGTTTATTCGGTCTTCAGAGCTGCCCACAATACTCAAGATGAGGCCTAACTAGTGAACTGTAAAGTGGTTATAAGAACCTTACTATTCCTGCTGCAAATACCTCTACCTATACAACCAAACATTCTACTGCCCTTACTTGCTGCACAAATAGCTTATTTATCAAATTTCAAATCATGTCCTGTTAAAGAGCCAATGAGTCTGTAATTAAAGGGATATGAAACATCTGACAAGTCGACAGCTGCTCCATCCTCCGGGCGTTACCGCCCACCGCTGAACCAAACCTCTGATTCTCAGCTGAGCAGGACCGCCCCACAGAATACGTCACTCCTGTCAAGACAACAGCTGCTGCATCCTCCTGGCGTTACCGTCCACCGCTCAACGCAAGCCACTGAATCACTGCAAGGATACCTGCACTCCTACGCCCACTTCTCCGCGTCATCTGAACAATCAATTCCACTGATTCATTTCACTGGGTCTAACTAGTACAATTTGGACTGGATTTTGTAATTTCTGGTATTTTACTGGAAGGCTTGTTTAACACTTTTGTAGCTCGTAGGCAATTGATAATTTCCATGCCTATATTATTTGTTTTCCAATAAAATTATTTAAAAAACAAGTTGTCCACTTTTTGAAAATGGTGTGTATGTCATCTACATTGTCTCCCAACATCTCTACTATAAGTGAGTCGGCTACTCCACCTGTTTTCATGGCATGGCCAAAACCATCTGTCAGAGAATTAATCCTATGACATCAGCTGAGTCCCACACACATAATCCGGTTCCGACTTCTCCTAAAATTGTTGCTATTGTCTCGCTTGTCCCTTCTCTTTGTTTCTGTCCATTCATCAATAATCTCCTGTGTTCTTCCTTTGAACCATTCATGCTGTTGACTTGAACACCTGAAAGGAATCATGAAATAATTAAATAATTAATTCTAACATTATAGGGTAATATGTCCATCCCAGACCTTGTACCACAGTTTCATGTGATGGGATTACAACAATTCCCCTTTTGGCCATGGAATTCTTATCTGATCTTCACAATGCTCTCTTTTCTATAATGAAAGGGTTACCTCATCTTCAGTTAATACACCCCCCTCTCCAGTGTTAAGATTGCATTTAAAGGATTTATTAGGATGTGCAGCTATGATGGAAACCTCCCATTCACCACCCTTATTTAAAGATATGTTGCTCACTATGATATTAATATGTTTATAGTATCCTTGGGAGGTTAAAATCAATTTTACACAACCTATGAATATTCCAGTAGCTGTTACCTGCCCATTTCTAACCACCCAGTTCCATTCTTGTCCCTTGGTCACATTTATTGGTGCCCTAAGATAGAGTGACCAGACATCCCCGATTTCCGGGGACAGTCCCCGGATTAAGGAGACTGTCCCTGGACAAATTATTTCCCCGGAAAGATGGTCAGCAGTGATGTTGCAGGCAGAAGAGTGTGGAGAGTTTTATTTTGTAGGCAACAGCATGGTGAGTAGGGCCCAGACCAGGAGGAAGTGGTATTAAAAGAGTATGCGTTGAGGGTTGTAGGGGTTTGGAGCAAAGAACGTGTGCTCTGCTGACTCCAGGGGAAATATCTGGCTGGGCTGTACCTCCACTCACTGGCAGTGATTGTCACTCTTCCAGTTCCCTCTACTGCGGTTCCTACTCACTCTCTCTATCACTGTCACTAAAAGAGATGCTAGGGTGAGTAGGGACCATGGCAGAGGGAACAGGAAGACTACCCTGGGCAGACTAATCCATATTGGTGGAAGCGCTCTGTCACAGAGCGGGAGGGAGGAACACCTGCCCAGAGCTACACATTGGAAGTGTGAGGGGAAGTATGGGGGCTCCCAGAGCAGCACTTACCGCATTTATGGATATTCCCCCAAACCCAGATGCTGAACGGTCAATTCTCCTGATGGTAGGGAGGAGGGTGAGCTGGGTGTTGTGTGACAGACAGGGTTAGGGCTCTACTCATAAAGCACATATAATTTGTAGCTGGGGCAGGGGCTGTCTGTGAGACTGGCAGGGATATAGGGGAGAGAGAAGGGAAAGTGACCCCAGGGATAGGAGGGAGAGAGACAGGGAAACTGACCCTATCGATCTCTACTCCTTTCAGTGCTGTCTCCTCCCTTACATTGGTGTTTCTCCCCTTCTTTCAGTGTTCTATTCCCCCTTTCATTGTTCTATCCCCCATTTCAGTGTTCTTCCCCCTATTTCAGTGGTCTCCCCCCCCCTCATTAAGTGGTCTCTCTCCCCTATTTTATTGGTCTCTTCCCTCTTTCATTGGTCTCTCTCCCCCTCTCCCCAGTCTCTCTCTGTCTTCCTCCTCTGTCTCTCTCTGTCCTCCTCCTCTGTCTCTCTCTGTCCTCCTCCTCTGTCTCTCTCTGTCCTTCTCCTCTGTCTGTCTCTGTCTCCCACTGTCTTTCTCTGTCCCTCTCTCTCTGTCTCCCCCTCTGTCTCTATCTCTCTGTCTCTTCCTCTGCCTTCCCCTCTGTATCTATCTCTCTCAATCTCCCCCTCTGGCTTTCTCTCTGTTTCCCCCCTCTGTCTCTCTTTCTGTCTCCCCCCCTATGTCTCACTCTCTCTGTCTCCCCCTCTGTATCTCTCTCTGTCTCCCCCTCTGGTTTTATCTCTGTCTCCCCCTCTGGTTTTATCTCTGTCTCCCCCTCTGGCTTTCTTCCCTCTCTGTCTTTTTCTATCTCTCTCTTTTTCTCTCTCTCTCCCTCTGTGTCTGTCACCCTGTCTCCCTTCTTGTCCCAATGTCTCCCTCCAAAATTGCAGTTAGTGGATAATCACAAATAAATATAGTTTTTTTTATCATTTGCCAATAAAATTAAATAAAAATGTCCCCGGATTTCATATTAAAAATCTGGTCACCTTACCCTAAGAGCTATCCCAATATTATCTTTTGGCAACTTGATATTCAAATATAAGTCACCCATTTATATAACCTTTAACTCCCATGGCCAAATAAATCTATCTGCCGGTATATATCTTTTCTCTATTCCTTTTAAAATAAGTCCATTACATGCTGTATCCTCTGGTGTAATTGGTTATCTCCCTCTTCCCTTTCCAATACTGTTTATACTCATCAGTTCTGCCAGATAAAAACACCATCCTCCTGCTAGGTTTCATTTCTTCTGAACTCAGTCTTCTGATGAACCTGTGAATAAACTATAATTTGTAATTAGTGAGTGGCGGAATATATCCTTTTATTTCTTCTGTATTTTCTGGGTGGTGGAAGAGAGAGAAGATACAAACAACAAAACTAAGATATAGTTGGCATATAAACATAAGACAAAGAAAACAGCAAACTGAGCAGATCCTTATAGGAACTTTATAGAATGACTATTAAAATGATTACCATCACTCTCCATTATTTGGCTACCCACATACTCTATCCCCAAAAATGAATTATTATTTGCTGCCTTTAACTTATACACTCCTTATTTTTCTGACCTATTATGATTTTCTAGGTCTTATGGTGTATGTATACTTACTAATGCATGTTTTTTCATGGGTCCCTAACCTTGTCTTTTTTTAAAATACTTTTAAATGACATGCATGCAGCCAGACTTCTACTTTTTCTGCATGGTCAATCAGGTAGACCACAGCCCCTAATCTATTCATGAAAGTATATGGTCCCTTCCATCTTGCTCTTACCCCATGGTAGAAGTTCATCATGGTTTAGTACCATAACCCTGTTACCAGCCTGGTATGTAGTTATATCTCCTGAGGCATCATGCCATCTCTTCCGTTGCTGGTACTGATTCCCATCTTCTACTGCTGCTGCTTTGTTTACAATTTCTAGGTGTGTTGCAAGCTCTTTTACCCACTCATCTGTTATGGCTGCTGTTTGTGATGCTACTGGTTTGTAATCACCATACTAACCAGAGATACATTTTACTTCTATACCACCTGAAGACCCGGAACTCCATTTATCATGCTTTGTATGCAGATATGGAGCACCATTAAATTGTTGTGGATGGAGATACAGCTTTGTGTGGGTAGGAGTTTGTGGTGGGGCACAGCTGAGGAGTAGCTTTTGCAATGGTGTAGGGTACAGAAGTGGGGATAGCTTTAGGTATTAGGAGCTTGTTATAAAAGCATTGCAGTGAACTTGGAGGGTAGGTTTTGCAGTTGTCGACACAGTAAGGGAGTAGCCTTGGGTTCAGTAGAGGAGTTACGATTTGTTAGGTTTTAATTTTTTGAGGTATGTTCAATGTAAAGGGTTTAATTGATTTAGGGATTCTGACACTTTATGGGTTACTTAGGCTAAGGTTTCTGGTGGCAGGGAATATTGGAAGTTTAGTGTCTTGCTAGGTTAAGTGTGAGGGTCTTGTTGAGAGCTTTGCTGTTGGGTTATGTATGTTAATTAAAGGCATCTTGTGATATTGAGAGCTTTAAAGTCAGTGCTAGTATGACATTGGGGCCGAGTTAGCAAGCTCCAAATAAAGCTTGATGCCCTTGTTTCCGCACAAGTCTTCAGGCTTGCCGGAAATGCAGTTATGAAGCAGCGGTCTAAAGACCATTGCTCCATAACTTGTCTGCCTGCTCTGAGGCTGCGGACATCAATCCGCCCAATCCTATATGATCGGGCTGATTGACACCCCCTGCTAGCGGACGATTGGCCGTGAATTTGCAGGGGGTGGCATTGCACAAGCAGTTCACAAGAACTGCTTGTGCAATGATACATGCTGACAGCACATATATATTTACAGGGAACACACAGTACCCGTAGACCGCAATGTAAAGGTCTTTTTCAGTACATTTTTTTCTAACACCCCACACCCGCTCACTTTAACCCCTAACAACTGCTTGGTGCAGTTATTTTTAATTTTTTTTTATCTCTGGTTAATTTTTGGAACGCTAATTGCTGCCACAAGCTCGCAGTAGCAATACCCAGCCATTGCAAGGCTAAATGTTGCCACCAATGAGCAAGCGCTATCCAAAGTGCTGAACCATAAATGGGCCAGCTCCTAAGCTTTACATTCCTGCTTTTCAAATAAAGATACCAAGAGAACAAAGAAAAATTGATATTAGGAGTAAATAAGAAAGTTGCTTAAAATTGCCTGCTCTATCTGGATCATGAAAGAAAAGAATTGGGTTTCCTATCCCTTTAAGCATAAGGGGCACTTCCTATCATGCAGTGGAAAGGCAACATATTATTTTATAAATAACTCGCAGGTTGTAATGCTCGTGGGATACTCCTCTATCAGACCAAACTCGGCCAGTAGTCTTGTTATCCCGGCGTCGAGCCGGAATGATAGGGAATATCCCAGAGCAGAGAAAGTTAATAAGATTAGGAAGATGGCACTCACCACAAGCAGGACAGTCCCCTGCGGCAACGGCAGAGCAGTCCAAGGACAAACCACTAGAATGGTCAGACAGGCAGGGTTTGGCAACAGCAAAGCAGTCCAAGGGAACACCACTAGAATGGTCAGACAGGCAGGATTTAATAACAGTAAATGAGTCCAAGGGCACACTACTAGAATGATCAGGCAGGCAGACAGGGTTTAGCAACAAAGAGGCAATCCAGAACAAGAGGGGTTAATAAGCAGGGTTCAGCAGCAGCATATCAATCCAATAATTAAGGGGTATAGCAGGCAGAGTAGTCAGACAGGCAGGGTTCAGCAGCAGTATATCAATCCAGTAATTAAGGGGTATAGCAGGTAGAGTAGTCAGACAGGCAGGGTTCAGCAGCAGTATATCAATCCAGTAATTAAGGGGTATAGCAGGTAGAGTAGTCAGACAGGCAGGGTTCAGCAGCAGTATATCAATCCAGTAGTTAAGGGGTTTAGCAGGCAGAGTAGTCAGACAGGCAGGGATCATACACAAAATAGGCAAATTGATACAACGATCTGTCACACCCAGGAGCACACAAAGTAATACCTATACTTGGGCAGTAACAGATCGTTGTAGTAGAACTTACATAGGCGCAGGGTTCGCGCCACAGACGTCCGACCAGCATCAGGAGCATGTGGCGATGATGTCAGCGCCGCAAGGCATCCGCACCCGACAAAACCCCAGGCAACGAGCAGGGAAGGAGACGCAAGGAGACGGAGCACCCCTAGCAATGGCTAGTGTGGCATAGCGTGACACAGGTCAAGATATCCTTTTAATGGTTCTTGACTTGGATTTTATGCCACCAAAGGATAAAGAGTAAATTAGTGCCACATACCGTGAGCAAGGATACTTCTCAGACAAAAGAACAAAGGCTTAACTACTCCAAACAAGAGACAGAAACCACCTAAAGGCTACACCTGTTTTATAAACATTTCCATACCATCTGAGGATGGAATACCTCCTACCTACAGATGACTTGAGCACACCTTCCTTTCCTTTCCCAGATACTTGGGAGGCAATCGTCCCACTTTTTACCCACTGTCTGTCTTCTCATTTCGGACATCAGATGATAATGCTTCTTCATGATGTCGGCTTCCTTTATAGGTTTACCGTGTAGCATCTACAATAACACAAAAACAGGAACCCACAGACATCAAGAGGAGCTGCTTTTCCGTGACCGTCATCCTTCCCCCTTGGGTAGTCCATGGCAGATAATATACACTTGCACAGCCTTTCTGTACAAATAAAGTGGCACAGAAACAGGGCAGGAGACAGGACCATCCCTGACCTATCGTACGGACACAGTAAAGGAAGTGAGGTAGGGAGGGGCTGGGCTGACTACAGAATTGACTAAATTGTTTTCAGATGTTACAGGTCTTAGTTTATTTCCCTCTGCTTAAATCTGCCCATATAGTGGTCTGACCACACACCAGCCCCCGCTTATTAATATGGCTTTCTAAATCAGTCAGACTTAGGGGCCGATTTACAAAGCAGCGGATGCCGATTATTCCACACGAGTCTTCCGGCTCGCTGGAAAGAGGAGTTAAGAAGCAGTGGTCTTAATAAAGCTGCTGCTCCTTAACTCGCCAGTCACCTCTGAGGTGGCAGACTGCAATTATCCCTATCAGATATGATCAGGATGATTGACACCCCCTGCTAATGGCCGATTGGCCAAAAATGTGCAGGGGGCGGCATTGCACAAGCATTTCAACCAGAAATGCTTGTGCAATGATAAATGCCGACAGTGTATCATGTCCGCCCGACATTTGATAAACCGGCCCCTTTGTTTAGAGATTGGATGAACACCCATATCTCTTGTAGATATAGATAGATAGATAGATAGATAGATAGATAGATAGATAGATAGATAGATAGATAATAGGGTTGTCATGCAGATGGTATTTTACCAACATAAACTGCATTTTTAAGCTGCAGGTCAAAGTTTAAAATAAAGATTAAATACAGAAATAAAGATGCTATCGTGGTCACAATAACAGAAAACTCTAAAAACATAATATGACAGAGAAAAGATAGCAATTTCTCCCGTTGTAGAGAGTCCATTTGAAGAATGTGTTTGATTGAGGAGATGCTTGTGCAAAAAGGGTTCTTGATTGAAAGTAATATAACATCACAGGGCACTACCATGAATTTCTCTCATAGTACACAGCTTCTTATCAACACTGCGGAAGAACTCACAATAGCGTAGTAAATAAACCCAAAGACAATACTAAAAAGAAAGTACTCACAGAATATGTTTGTCAGTGATCAGCCAGTATATTAAAACATAGGATAACAGCTCCTTTGTAGAGAATATTGCAATACAAGCTTTCTTGTGTTCTACGCGTTTCAGCGGTTCATGCCACCTTCCTCAAGAGCATAAAATTCACTAAAACAGAGTTATTCTCACTTCTGCAACAATGGAGGTTTAAATAAATGAAATTGGCGCCATCCACTGTCCGGCGTTTCACCTATTCCCGGGAAGGGGATTTACAAAATGCTGCATACAATATAGATTACAATAAAGACAATAAAACATTTTGTACATAAAAAGCCAGTTATTTAAAAAAATTGCATTAAAGGCATTAGTAAACAATTATGCAATCACTAAAATAATTGTTTTGGGATCTTATTATAAACAGATGATGATTTAAAGGGACAGTCAACACTACAATTGTTATTGTTTGAAAAGATAGATAACGTCTTTACTGCCCATTCCCCAGCTTTGTACAACCAAAATTGTTATATTAATATACTTTATAACATTTAAACCTCTACATTTCTGCCTGTTTCTAAGCCACTACAGACAGCCTTTTTATCACATGCTTTTTAATTTGCTTTTCACAACAGGAGACTGCTAGTTCATGTGGGCCATATAGATAACATTGTGTTCACACCTGTTCTGTTATTTAAGAGTCAGCACAACACAGACCATAGCACTAATTGGCTACAATGCAAGTCAATAGATAATAAATAAAAAGTCATGTGATCAGGGGGCTGTCAGAAGATGCTTAGATACAAGGTAATCACAGAGGTAAAAGGTATATTAATATAACTGTGTTGGTTATTCAAAACTGGGAAATGGGTAATAAAGGGATTATATATCTTTTAAAATAATAAAAATTCTGGTGTAGACTGTCTCTTTAAAATCAGGCCTAGCAAGTTTAGTTACTGATTTATGGTTTATAATTATTTATGAAAATGTATAGCTAATAAACATGACCTTTTTTCTGAAAAGATGGCTAGCTCTGTGATATAGTTTGTATCACATCTTCAGCCTTCATACTTCAGGACTGTCTAGCATATTAATCCTACTGCTGTTAAAAAAAAGCAAAACCAGACTATTTTTGTGATAGCGATAACTATATTGATTACACATTTTACCATAATAGAGTCGCACATTACCACATTTTACCACTAGATGGCAGAAGGTTGAAGGCATTCAGTTGCTGATACAGAAATATTGGTAACACTGATCGCTGATTATCAATGATGACTGGAATCCTGATCTGTATTTGTATGTTCATTTCTTAAAGGGACATTAAAGTACTTTTTAAAACATGCAACAGACATTTATATTTATTGAATTGACTTAAAGAGACATGAAACCCAAACATTTTCTTTCATGATTTAAGTAGAGTATATCATTTTAAAAAACTTTGCAGTTTAATTCTATTATCAAATTTGCTTCATTCTCTTGGTATCATTTGCTGAAGGAGCAGCAATGCACTACTGGTTTCTAACTGAACACATGCGTGAGCCAATGACAATCGGTATATATATATATATATATATATATTCGGTTTGTAGGTGCATGCACTCTCACCATCACTCTTCAGCTGCCAGGGTGCTATAAAAAATATCCATAAATCCAATCATAAATAAGCACTCACTGGACTTTGGCCAACTGTGTGAAAAAATATATTTATTGTGACGTTTCGGGACAACAAACAGTCAGACTGTTGTCCCGAAACGTCACAATAAATATATTTTTTCAAACAGTTGGCCAAAGTCCAGTGAGTGCTTATTTATGATTGGATCTATATATATATATATATATATATATATATATATATATATATATACAGCCACCAATCAGCAGCTGGAATTTAGGGGTGAGATTACATATGCTGCACAGGCTTCAGTGCAACTGCTGAAACCTGTGTCACCCCGCAAATTCACATATATGGCGCCGGCAGTTCATAACCTGCTGTAAGTAAGATAAACTGGCGATGTCCAGAAATTTGCGTAAATACATATTTCTGGAGTCGCCAGTGACTTACAGCAGTTTAGAAACTGCCGACACCCAAGAAAATACATTTTTTTACATCGGCCGTAAAAGTCTAACCCGCCTCCAAAAAAATAAATCTGACACGTCAAAACCCCTATAGCCACCATCACCCCACTTTGCAACTAATAATAAATGTATTAACCCCTAATCTGCCATCCCCCCACATCGCAAAGTATCTAATTACACTATTAACCCCTAAACTGCCAACCTCCCACAATGCAATAAACCTAATTAAACTATTAACCCCTAAACCGCCACCCCCCACATCGCAATAAACCTAATTAACCTAAAATTACCTAAAAAAATTAACAAAATTATAAAAAATAAAAAATTTAAACCTAATCTAATACCCAATAAAAATAAAAAGGCCCCCAAAATAAAAACACCCCCTAATCTAACACTAAACTACCAATAGCCCTTAAAAGTGCCTTTTGTAAGACATTGCCCTAAGTTAAACAGCTCTTTTACCTAAAGAAATACTAAGTCCCTCCTAACAGTAAAACACCCCACCCACCAAACACCACAAAAAAAAAAAAACTAAGCCACCCATTGCCCCTAAAGGGGCATTTGTATGGGCATTGTCCTTTTATAGCGGTATTAGATTAGGTTTACATTTTTCATTTTTGATCATTTTGTTTATTTTTTTCTGTAATTTTAGACTTTTTTATTTTTGTAATTTTAGATTTCTTTATTTTAATTGAATCTTAGGTTGTTGTTTTTTTAAGTAATGTTAGGTTTTTTAATTTTAATTTTATCTTAGTATTTTTTTATTTTATGTCATTTGGGTCAATTTAGGGGGTGTTAGGTTAGAGGGTTTAGGGATTAAATTAGTTATTTGCTTTGTGGGGGGATGGTGGTTTAGGAGTTAATAGGTTAATTAGGACTATTGCGTTGTGGGGGGGTGGCGGTTTAGGGGTAATACTGTAATTAGGTTTACTGCGATGTGGGGGGATGGTGGTTTAGGGGTTAATAGTATAATTAGGTTTATTGCTTTGTGGGGGGATGGCGGTTTAGGGATTTAACGTGTAATTACGTTTATTGCGTTGTGGGGGTGGCGGATTAGGGGTTAATACATTTATTAAGTAGTTTGCGTTGTGAGTGATGGCGGTTTAGGGGTTAATCTCTTTATTAGGTATATTGCGTTGTGGGGGTTGGCAGTTTAGAGTTTAATAGGTTAATTAGATATTTGGCAGATTAGGGGTTAATAGATTTTAATTAGTTATTGCGGTGGGGGGGTGATGGTTGACAGGCAGATATTGTGCATGCGTTAGGTGTTAGTTAGAACTTCCAGGGAGTTACGGTACTTATATATTCAGCGCAAGGCTTGCTGTGCTTGCCTATGTGTGGCGAGGTGAAAATGGAGTAAAATTTCTCTGTTTTAGCTGCGTAAGTCCTGTGCTGAATAATTGAACGGGAGTAAATTTAAAAGTTGTTTAAAATTGTGTGCTCTATCTGAATCATGAATGTTTAATCTTTACTTTATGGGCAGATATAACTGAGCAAACGTTCTGCATCATCGTTTGTGCTTTCCCTTAAAGGTACATTGAGGAGTATTTTTATGGATCCCTACCTGTCTAGGTTGACGCCGCTATAAGATATCAAATTTGCACTGGAAATTGGAGAAACTAGGCAGCGACCACAAAAGGGAAGTTTAATTTGTGATTTATATACCTGTTAGTTGTATCTGTAATGTTGTACAGATATAATTGAGCTCCTTAACTGATCAAACAATTACTATGTAGCATGTTACAGGGTAACAGTTCTGAACTGCATGGAATGCATTACAGCCTTTAAGAGGGCAATGGAAAAACTATTTTATTATATAAACTACAGGAAAAATAATCAAACTAGTGCTGGGATTAACGTCCCTTTAATACATCTGTACTGCGTATCACCTGGTTACTTGGTAAAAGAAGTAAGCTGGCACTTGACATTCATACTGCACTGATTATTCATTGGATTATAAGTCACAACCAAGGTTTTGGCTCTGTGGAGCCTATGGACTCACATGCAGAAATTTCTGTTGCACTTTTTTAAAATACAGTAGTTCTCCAGTCCAATCTGTGATGTTCCAATCTGCCAGTTAAGTGAGTCTTCAGAGGAAGGTGATCTGCCAGTTACGCGAGTCTTCAGAGGAAGGTGATCTGCCAGGAAGGATCCCAGCCAATGGAAAAACGAATTCCAAAAACAATAAGCTGAAGAATACTTCTGTTTTGCTGTTCGTTAACTGAAAAGTGTGAATGCAATTTATTACTAGGCAGTATGGTACCCAGCTCATAACTATAAATGATTAGAACAATACAGTTTGCTGTATCAGTATAAAATATCTGTACAAAGGAAGAATCTGTTCAGATTTCATTGTAGTTGCTGGGAGCTAGGTGTAAACATCAGTAATCCAATCACAAGAGGCATATATATGTAGCCACCAATCAGCAGCTAGCTCTCAGCTCCTGAGTTTAAATAAGAAAGTTGTTGACAATTCTATGCTCTATCTGTAATAAATAAAGTATAATTTTGGGTTTTATGTCCCTTTAAGTTAGAGTGAACTCGAAAATCAAAACAATTCCTTTATTTAATTCTGTTTCCACCCTGATATATTAAGGATGTTGGAATTTGCAAGAATGCTCAGTAGTTTAATAATCTGGAAATCTATCTATGTATAAAGTTGTTGATTACAACACATCTCATGCTGTGCCAAGTAAAATGTTTTGGTTTTAGGGTAATTTAATCAGAAGTACTTTGGGTTATATGTCTACAAAATATACAAGATTCATGTCCAGCTGCTAGAAGAGCAAAATCACATTAAATGCAGTAACCAAAAAGTACTATCCACATTAGAATTTATTAATTTCCCCATTTAAAATCATTTTTCAACAATACCATCACAATTAAATTATGCCCAATAATCGTTTCTCTGAAATAAAAAGGTCTTAGATTAAATAATATTAGTTTATAAAAAAGTTATTGCCTAAGGAGGTAGTGAATGCCAACACCTTAGATATATTTAAAAATGGCTTGGATATATTTCTGGCTAGAAAAATAATTCAGGGGTAGGATTGCTTGTGATAAATGGGTCACCTTTTTAATGGGGGTTAAGTTAAACCAA